>NW_026947815.1:0-152000 GCF_034190915.1 Cavia porcellus
GTGTTAGTGTGAGGGTTAGGGTTAGGTTTAGAGTTAGGGTTAGGTTTAGGCTTAGGGTTATGGTTAGTGTTAGGGTTACAATTAGGTTAGAATTAGGGTTAGGTTTAGGTTTAGGGTTAGGGTTAGGGTTTGCGTTAGACTTACTGTTAGGGTTAGCGTTAGTTTTATGGTTAGGTTTATGGGTTAGGTATTAGGGATAGTGTTATGGTTTAGGGTGAGTGTTTGTGTTAGGGTTCGGGTTAGGGCTAGGGTTAGGTTTAGGGTTAGAGTTTAGGGTTAGGGTTATGGTTTGGGTTAGTGTTATGGTTAGGGTTAGGGTTAGGTTGAGGTTTAGGGTGAGGGTTAAGGTTAGAAGTTAGGTTTAGTGTTAGGTTTAGGCTTAGGGTTAGGGATAGGTTTACGGTTGGGATTAGTGTTAGAGGTTAGGTTTAGTGTTAAGGTTAGGGTTAGTGTTAGGGTTGGGGTTAGTGTTAGTTTTAGGGTTAGGGTTAGGGTTAGGGTTAGGGTTAGCGTTAGGTTTATGGTTATGCTTAGAGTTTAGCGTTAGGTTCGAATTAGGGTTACGGTTATGGTTAGAGGTTAGCATTATGTTTAGGATTAGGGTTAGGATTAGGGTATGGGTTAGAGTTAAAGGTTAGGTTTATGTTTAGTGTTACGGTTAGAGTATAGGGTTAGTGTTAGGGTAAGTGTTAGGGTTAGGCTTAGGCTTAGGTTTAGAGTGAGAGTTTAGGGTTATGGTTCAGTTTAGGGTTAGGGTTAGTGTTAGGGTTACTGTTAGGATTACGCTTAGTGTTAGGGTTTGATTAAGGTTAGGGTTAGGAGTTAGGTGTTAGGCAGTGGGTTAGGGTTCGGCTATGGGTTTCGGTTAGGGTTAGAGTTACGATTGGGTTTAGGGTTAGGTTTAAGGTTAGGGTTAGGTTAGTTTTAGAGTTAGTTTTAGAGTTAGGGTTAGATTTAGGTTTAGGGTTAGTGTTAGAAGTTAGGATTAGCCTTAGGGTTAGGGTTAGGATTACAAATTTGTGTTAGGGTTAGATTTAGGGTTAGGTTTAGGGGTTAGTTGTTAGGGATAGTGTAAGGGTTATGGTTAGGTTTAGTGTTAGTTTAGGGTTAGGGTTAGGTTTAGGGTTATGGTTAGGGTTATGGTTAGGGTTAGGATTAGAATTTAGGATTAGGTTTAGGGTTAGGTTTACAGGTTAGTGTTAGGGTTATGGTTATGGTTAGAGGTTCGCATTAAGTTTAGGGTTAGGGTTAGTTTTAGTGTTAGGTTTTGAGTTAGAGTTAAAGGTTAGGTTTATATTTAGTGTTTTGGTTAGAGTATAGGGTTAGTGTTAGGGTAACGGTTAGGTTTAGGGTTAGGCTTAGGTTTAGAGTGAGATTTTAGGGTTATGGTTCAGTTTAGGGTTAGGGTTAGTGTTAGGGTTACGGTTAGGATTACGCTTAGTGTTAGGTTATGATTAAGGTTAGGTTTTGGAGTTAGGTGTTAGGGAGTGGGTTAGGGTTCGGCTATGGGTTTCGGTTAGGGTTAGGGTTACAATTAGGTTTAGGGTTAGGTTTAATGTTAGGGTTAGGTTTAGGTTTAGAGTTACTTTTAGAGTTAGTGTTAGGGTTAGGTTTAGGGTTAGGGTTAGTGTTAGAGGTTAAGGTTAGTGTTAGGGTTAGGATTAACCTTAGGTTTAGGGTTAGGATTAGAAATTTGTGTTAGGATTAGATTTAGGGTTAGGTTTAGTGTTAGTTTAGGGTTAGGGTTAGGTTTAGGGTTATGGTTAGGGTTATTGTTAGGGTTAGGATTAGAATTTAGGGTTAGCTTTAGGGTTAGGTTTACAGGTTAGTGTTAGGGTTACAGTTATGGTTAGAAGTTAGCGTTAAGTTTAGGGTTAGGGTTAGTTTTAGTGTTTGGGTTTGGGATAGAGTTAAAGGTTAGGATTATATTTAGTGTTTCAGTTAGAGTATAGGGTTAGTGTTAGGGTAAGGGTTAGGTTTAGGGTTAGGCTTAGGTTTAGAGTGAGAGTTTAGTGTTATGGTTCAGTTTAGGGTTAGGATTAGTGTTAGGATTATGGTTAGGATTAGATTTAGATTTAGATTTAGGTTTAGGTTTAGGGGTTAGGTGTTAGCTATAGTGTAAGGGTTATGGTTATTTAGTGTTAGTTTAGGGTTAGGGTTAGGTTTAGGGTTATGGTTAGTGTTATGGTTAGGGTTAGGATTAGAATTTAGGGTTAGGTTTAGGGTTAGGTTTACAGGTTAGGGTTAGGGTAATGGTTATGGTTAGAGGTTAGCCTTAAGTTTAGGGTTAGGGTTAGTTTTAGGGTTAGCGTTTGTGTTAGAGTTAAAGGTTAGGGTTACAGTTAGGGTTACGGTTATTATTTAGGGTTAGTGTTAGGTGAAGTGTTAGGTTTACGCTTAGTGTTAGGGTTATGATTAAGGTTAGTTTTAGGGCGTAGGTGTTAGGGAGAGGGTTAAGGTTAGGCTTTGGGTTATGTTTAGTGTTTGGGTTATGATTAGGTTTAGGTTTAGGGTTAGGGTTAGATTTAGGTTTAAGATTAATTTTAGAGTTAGGGTCAAGGTTAGGGTTAGGTGTTAGGTGTTAGCGATAGGGTTATGGTTAGGGTTATGTTTAGGGTTCGGTTTAGGGTTAGAGTTAGTGTTAGGAATAGTGTTAGGGTTAGGATTAGCATTTAGGGTTAGGTTTAGGGTTAGGTTTAGGGTTAGAGTTAGTGTTAGGGTTAGAATATAGGGTTAGTGTTCAGGTTAGGTTTAGGATTTGGTTATGGTTAGAGGTTAGCGTTTCATTTATGGTTAGATTTAGGGTTAGGGTTCTGCTTAGAATTTATTTTTCGGGTTAGAGTTTGGGTTAAACCTAAGGTTCAGGTTTACGGTTATGTTTAAGGTTAGGGTTACGGTTAGAGTTTAGGGTTAGGTTTAAGGTTAGGGTTAGTCTCACGGTTATGGATAGAGGTTAGCTTTTGGTTTAGACTTAGAATTAGGGTTAGTGTTATGGTTATTGTTAGGCTTAGAGGTTATGGTTATTGTTAGTGTTAGGGTTAGGTTTAAAGCTTAGCTTCATGGTTAGAGTCAGGGGTAGGGTTAGGTTAGGGATATGCTAAGGGTTAGGATTAGGGTTAGTGGTTAATTTTAGTGTTAGGTTTACCATTAGGGTTAGGGTTAGGGTTAGGTTTAGAGGTCAGTGATAGTGTTAGCGTTAGGGTTAGGGTTAGGGTTAGGGCTATGGTTAGTGTGAGGGTTAGGGTTAGGGTTAGTGTTAGGATTATGGTTATGGTTAGGCTTATGGATATGTTTAGGTCTAGGCTTACAATTAGGTTAGTGTTAGTGTTATGGTTAGGGTTTGCATTAGATTTAGTGTTAGGGTTAGTGTTAGGGTTAGGGTTAGAGTCACGGTTAGAGTTAGAGTTACGGTTATGGTTAGAGGTTAGCATTAGGTTTAGGCTTCGTTTTAGGGTTTGTGTTAGAGTTAAAGGTTATGGTTAGGTTTAGTGTTAAGGTTAGAGATTAAGGTTAGTGTTAGGGTAAATGTTTGGTTTAGGGTTAGGTTTAGGTTTAGGTTTAAAGTTTAGTGTTATAGGCCAGATTAGGGTTAGGGTTATGGTTAGGGATATGCTTAGTGTTAGGGTTATGATTAAAGTTAGTATTAGGGGTTAGGTGTTAGGGAGAGGGCTAGGGTTAGGCTTTGGGTTTCGGTTAGATTTAGGGTTACGATTAGGTTTAGGGTTAGAATTAGGGGTAGGGTTAGTGTTAGGTTTAGGGTTAGGTTTAGGGTTAGTTTTAGAGTTAGGGTTAGGGTTAAGGGTTAGTTGTTAGCAATAGGGTTAGAGTTAGGGTTAGTTTTAGGGTTTGGTTTAGGGCTAAAGTTATGGATAGTATTAGGTTTAGGTTTAGGTTTAGGTTTAGGGTTAGGGTTAGTGTTAGGGTTAGAAGATATGTTTAGTGTTAGGGTTAGAAGATAGGTTTACTGTTAGCGTTAGGGTTAGGGCTAGGTTATGGTTAGAGGTTAGCGTTTGGTTTAGGGTTAGAGTTAGGGCTAGGTTTAGGGTTAGGGTTAGGCTTAGAGGTTATGGTTTGGGTTAGTGTTAGGGTTAAAGCTTAGGTTCAGGGTTAGTGTTAGGATTAGTGATAGGCTTAGGGACATTGTAAGGGTTAGGTTTAGGGTTAGTGCTTAATTTTAGGGTTAGGGTTACAGTTAGGGTTAGGGTTAGGTTTAGATGTTAGTGTTAGTGTTAGTGTTAGAGTTAGGTTTAGGGTTAGTGTGAGGGTTAGGGTTAGGTTTAGAGTTAGGGTTATTGTTAGATTTAGGCTTCAGGTTGTGGTTTGTGTTAGTGTTTCAATTAGGTTAGGGTTAGGTTTAGGGTTCGGGCTAAAGCTTAAGTTCAGTGTTAGAGTTAGGATTAGGGTTAAGTTTAGGGATATGGTAAGGGTTAGGATTAGGGTTAGTGGATATTTTTAGGCTTAGGGTTATGGTTAGTCTTAGGATTAGGTTTAGATGTTAGTGTTTGTGTTAGGTTAGGGTTAGGGTTAGGGTGAGTGTCAGGGTTATGTTTAGAGTTAGGGTTAGTGTTAGGGTTAGGATGGCATTATGGTTAGTGTTAGGGTTAGGATGGCGTTATGGTTAGTGTTAGGGTTATAATTGGGTTAGTGTTAGGGTTAGGGTTAGGGTTAGGGTTTGCGTTAGATTTAGTGTTAAGTTTTGGATTAGGGTCAGGGTTAGGTTTAGGGGTTAGATGTTAGGTATAGTGTTTTGAGTTAGGTTATGTGTTAGGTTTCGGGTTAGGGTTAGGGTTTGGGGTACTGTTAGGATTAGAGTTTAGTGTTAGAGTTAGGGTTTGGGTTAGTGTTTAGTTAGGGATAACGTTAGGTTGAGGTTTAGGGTGAGGTGTCGTGTTAGAAGTTATGATTAGTGTTAGGTTTAGGGATAGGTTTAGGTTTAGGGTTAGTTTTAGAGGTTAGGTTTAGTGTTAGGTTTAGGGTTAGTTTTATCGTTAGGGTTAGATGTATGGATTAGAGTTAGTGTTAGTGTTAGGGTTAGAGTTAGGGTTAGGGCATGAGTTAGGGTTAGGGTTATGCTACGGTTAGGGTTAGGATTAGGTTTAGGTATTACAGTCAGGCTTAGGGTTAGTTTAAGTGATAGGGTTAGGGTTAGGTTTAGGGTAAGGGATTAATGTTAGGTCTGTGTTAGGGATATGGCTATCATTAGGGTTAGGATAGGAAGTTAATGTAAGGAGTAGGGTTAGGGATATTGTTATGTTTAGGGTTAGGGTTAGTGTTAGGGTTAGGTTTAGGGGTTAAGGCTTAGGGAGAGAGTAAAGTTTAGGCTTTAGTTTACAGTGAGGGTTAGTGTTACGATTAGGTTTGGGGTTATGCTTAGGATTATGGTGAGGCTTAGTGTTAAGGTTTATAGTTAGTTTTAGTTTTAGATTTAGTGTTAGGTTTAGGGGTTAAGTGTTAGGGATAGGTTTAGGGTTAGAATTAGTGTCAGGGTTAGGTTTACGGTTAGGTTTAGTGTTAGGGATAGTGTTAAGTTTCGGGTTAGGGTTTGTGGTTAGTGTTACGGTTAGTGTTAGGGTTAGGGTTATGGTTAGGCTTGGGGCTATGGTTAGAGTTACCTTTAGGTTAGGGTTAGGTTTAGGATTAATTTTAGGGTTTTGGTTAGCATTAGGGTTAGGGATAGGGTAAGTTTTAGGATTAGGATTTGTCGTTAGGTTTAGGTTTAGGTTTACATTTAGGGATAGGTTCAGGTTTAGAAGTTAGTGTTAGGGTTAGTTTTATGGTTAGGGTTAGGTTTAGGTTTAGAGTTTGGTTTAGGTTTAGAGTTATGATTTGGGTTAAGGTTAGGTATAGGGTTATGGCTAGGCTTCTGGTTATGGTAAGGATTAGGTTTAAGATTAGGTTAACGGTACAGTTAGGGTTAGTGTTAAGTTTATGGTTAGGGTTAGGATTTGGATTAGGATTCGTGTTAGAGTTATGGTTTGGTTTAGGGGTTAGCTGTTAGGCATAGGTTTAGGGTTAGTCTTTGCTTTACGGTTAGGTTTAGGGTTATGATGAGGTTAGGGTTAGTGTTAGGTTTAGGGTTAGGGGTAGTGTTTGTGTTAGATTTAGGGTTAGTTTTAGTGTTAGGGTTAGGTTTAGGGGTTAAGTGTTAGGGATAAGGTTATAGTTAGGGTTAGGCTTAGGGTTAGGTTTAGGGCTAGGTTTAGGTTTAGGGTTAAAGTTATGGTTAGTGTTAGCGTTTAGTGTTAGGGTTAGGGTTAGTGTTTGGATAACGTTGATGTTTAGGTTTAGGTTTAAGGTTAGGATTAGTGTTAGGGCTTAAGGTTAGGGGTTTGGCTTAGGGTTATGTCTTACAGTTAGCTGTTAGGTGTAAGGGTTAGCATTATGGTTAGGGTTAGGGGTAGCTTTATATTTAGTTTTAGGGTCATGGTTACAGTTAGGGTTAGGGTTACGATTAGGGTTAGAGATTATGGTTACTGATATGGTTATGGTTAGGGTTAGTGTTATGGTTAGGGTAAGAATTTAGGCTTAGTGTTAGTGTTATGGTTATGTTTAGGTTTAGGGTTAGGTTTAGAAGTTATGGTTAGTGTTAGGGTTAGGCTTTGTGTTAGGGTTAGGGTTAGGGTTAGGGTTAGTGTTCGGTTTAGGGTTAGGATTTAGTATTAGTGTTAGGTTTAGGGTTAAGGTTAGGGTCAGAGTTAGGCTTCGGGTTATGGTTAGGGTTAGGGTTACAATTAGGTTTAGGGATAGGCTTAGGGTAGGGTTACGGTAAGTTTTAGGTTTAGTGATAGTTTCAGGGTTAGGTTTAGCGTTAGGGTTAGGGATTAGGTTTTAGGTATAGGGTTAGGGATAGCGTAGTGTTAGTGTTAGGTTTACAGTTAGGGTTAGGTTTAGGATTAGTGTTAGGGCTTAATGTGAGGGGTTAGGCTTAGGGTTACGGTTACGGTTAGGGTTATGATCAGGGTTATGGTTAGAGGTTAGCGTTAGGTTTAGTGATAGAGTTTGTGGTTAGAGTTAGGGTTCGGGTGAGGATTAGATGTTATTTTTAGGTTTAGGGTTAGGCTTAGGGTTAAAGCTTAGGTTGAGTGTTAGGGTTAGCTTTGGTGTTAGGGATAGGGTTAGTGTTAGGGTTAGGGCTGGGCTTATGGTTAAGGTTAGGTTTAGGATTACATTTAGGTTAGGATTAGGGTTAGAATTTAGGGTAGTTTTAGGTTTAGTGATAGGTTTAGGGTTTGGGTTAGTGTTAGAGGTTAGGGTTAGTGTTAGGGTTAGGGTTATGGTTAGGATTAGAATTTTGGGTGAGGGTTAGGGTTAGGGTTAGGTTTAGGGTTAGGTTACGGTTAGGGTTATGTTTAGGGTTATGGTTATGGTTAGGGTTAGGGTTAGAGTTAGCATTAGTTTTACAGTTATTGTTAGACGTTAGCGTTAGGTTTAGGGTTAGGGTTAGGTTTAGGGTTAGAGTTTAGTGTTATGGTTCGGTTTAGGGTTAGGGTTATTGTTAGGGTTAGGGTTAGGTTTATGCTTAGTGTTAGGGTTATGATTAAGGTTAGTGTTAGGGGTTAGGTGTTAGAGAGAGTGTTAAGGTTAGGCTTTGGGTTACGGTTAGGGTTTGTGTTACAATTAGGTTTAGGGTCAGGGTTAGGGTTAGGTTTAGGTTTAGGGTTAGTTTTAGAGTTAGGCTTAGGTTTAGGGTTAGGTGTTAGCGATAGGGTTATGTTTAGGGTTAGTTTTATGGTTCAGTTTAGGGTTAGGGTTAGTGTTAGGGTTAGAAGTTAGGTTTAGTGTTAGGGTTATGGTTAGTGTTAGTGTTAAGGTTAGGCTTAGAGGTTAGGTTGTGTTTTTGTGTTAGAGTTAGGGTTAGTGTTAGGGTTAATGTTAGGCTTAGAAGTTATAGTTATGGTTAGGATTAGGGTTAAAACTTACTTTCAGGGTTAGGGTTAGGGTTAGGGTTAGGGTTAGGGTTAGGGTTAGGTTTAGGTTAGGTGTATGCTGAGTTAGGATTAGGTTTAGTGGTTAATTTTATGGTTAGTGTTACCATTAGGGTTTGGATTAGTTTTAGTGTGAAGTTTAGGGATAGGGTTACAGTTAGGGTTATGGTTAAAGTTAGTCTTAGGGTTAGGGTTACCATTAGATTAGCGTTAGGGTTAGGGTTAGTGTGTGCATTAGATTTATTGTTAGGATTAGGGTTAGGTTTAGGTTTAGGGGTTAGGTATTAGGGATAGGGTTATTGGTTAGGGTAAGTATTAGGGTTAGAGTTAGGGTTACGGTTAGAGTTAGAGTTACGGTTATGGTTAGAGGTTAGCGTTAGGTGTTGGCTTAGGTTTAGGCTTAGTGTTATGGTTTAGGTTAGAGTTAAAGGTTAGGGTTAGGTTTAGCATTACATTTAGAGTTTAGAGTTAGTTTTAGGGTAAGGTTTAGGTTTAGAGTTAGGGTTAGGTTTAGGGTTAGATTATAGGGTTATGGTTCGGTTTAGGGTTAGGGTTAGTGTTAGACTTAGAGTTAGAGGTTAGGTTTTGGTTTAGGGTTAGAGTTAGGGTTAGTGTTAGTGTTAGGCTTAGAGTTTATCATTATGGTTAGGGTTAGGATTTGAGTTAAAGCTTAGGTTCAGGGTTAGGGATAGAGGTAGGGTTCGGTTAGTTATATGCTAAGAGTTAGGATTTGGTTTAGTGGTTAGCTTTAGGGTTTGGCTTACCATTAGTGTTAGGGTTAGGGTTAGTGTGAGGGTTAGGGTTAGGGTTAGAGTTAGGGTTATGGTTAGAGTTAGGCATAGGGTTATGGTTAGTGTTAGGTTTACCATTAGGTTAGTGTTAGGGTTAGGGTTAGGGTTTACGTTAGATTTAGTTTTAGGGTTAGGGTTAGGGTTAGGTTTAGGTTTAGTTGTTAGGTGTTAGGGATAGGGTTATGGGTTAGTGTTAGTGTTAGGGTTAGGTTTACGGTTAGAGTTAGGGTTACGGTTATGATTAGAGTTTAGCGTTAGGTTTTGTGTTAGGGTTAGGGCTAGGGTTATTTTTTGCATTAGAGTTAAAGGTTAGGGTTAGGTTTTGCATTACTGTTATAGTTTAGGCTTAGTTTAAGGGTTAGGTTTAGGGTTAGGGTTAGGGTTAGGTTTAGCGTTAGTGTTAGGGGTTAGGGGTTAGGGATAGGGTTACAGTTAAGTTAGGGTTAGGGTTTGGTTTAGGGTTAGGGTTACATTTAGTGATATTTTTAGTTTTAGGGTTAGGTTTTAGGGTTAGTGTTGGTATTAGGTTTAGGGTTAGGCTTACGGTTCGGCTTCGGGTTGGGGGAGTGTTAGAGTTACAATTAGGTTTGGATTAGGGTTAGGGTTAGGGTTCGGGTAAGATGTTAGGGATAGGTTTAGGGTTAGGGTTAATATTACGTTTACAGTTTAGGGTTAGTTTTAAGTTAGGGTTAGGGTTAGCAGTTATCGTTAGGTTTTGGTTTGGGTTAAAGCTTAGGCTTAAGTTTTGGGTTAGGGTTAGTGTTAGGGTTAGGGTTAGGATTAGGGTTAGTTTTAGGGTTAGGGTTAGGGTTAGGGTGAGGTTTAGGTTTAGTGTTATGGTTAGAGGTTAGCCTTAGGTTCAGTGATAGAGTTTGGGGTTAGGGTTAGTGTGTGGCTTATAAGTTATCATTATGGTTATGGTTAGGGTTAGGGTTAAAGCTAGGTTTAGGGTTAGTGTTAGCGTTAGGGTTAGAAATGGAGTAAGGTTTAGGATTAGGGTTAGTCGTTAGGTTTAGTGTTAGGTTTACGGTTATGGTTAGGTTTAGCTTTAGAGCTTAGTGTTAGGGTTAGGGTTAGGTTTAGTGTCATTATTAAGGTTAGTTGTAGGTTTAGAATTAGGTTTATCTTTAGGATTATTGTTAGTGTTAATGTTAGGTGTATGGTTACGGCTAGGCTTCAGGTTACGGTGAGGTTTAGGGTTACAATTAGGTTAGGTTTAGGCTTAGGTTAGGGTTAGGTTTACGGTTAGGGTTAGGATTTGGATTAGGATTATTGTTAGGGCTATGGTTAGGTTTAGGGGTTACGTGTTAGGGATAGGGTTAGGCTTAGGCTTCGGGTTCGGTTTGGTTTAGGGTTACGATGTGTTTAGCGTTAGTGTTAGGGTTACGGTTAGGTTTTGGAGTAGTGTTTGTGTTAGATTTAGGGTTAGTTTCAGGGTTAAGGTTAGGTTTAGGGATTAAGTGTTAGGCATAGGGTTATTGCTAGGGTTAGGGTTAGTGTTAGGTTTACATTTAGGGTTAAAGTGATTGTTAATGTTAGTGTTTAGGTTAGGGTTAGTGTTAGGGTTTGTGTTATGGTTAGGATCAGGGTAAGTTTGAGGTTTAGGGTTATGGTTAGGGTTAGGATTAGTGTTAGGGCTTAAGGTTAGGGGTTAGGCTTAGGGGTATGGCTTACTGTTAGGTGTTAGGGTTAGGGGTTAGCGTTATGGTTAGGGTTAGCAGTTGAATTAGGTTTAGTGTTAGGGTTACGGTTAGGGTTAGGGTTATGGTTATGATTAGGGTTAGAGATTATGGTTACTGTTAGGTTTCTGATTATGGTTACTGTTAGGTTAGTTTTATGCTTAGGGTAAGAGGTTAGGCTTAGTGTTAGGGTTAGAGTTAGTTTTAGGTTTAGGGTTAGGGTTAGGGTTAGAAGTTAGGATTAGTGTTAGGTTTAGGTTTAGGGTTAGGGTTAATGTTAGGTTTATGGTTAGGGTTTAGTGTTAGTGTTAGGGTTAGGATTAGGGTTAGGTTTATGGTTAGGCTTCGGGTTACGGTTAGGGTTAGGGTTACAATTAGGTTTAGGGTTAAGCTTAGGGTAGGGTTAAGGTTAGTGTTAGGTTTAGTGTTAGTTTTAGGGTTAGCTTTATTGTTAGGGTTAGGGGATAGGTGTTAGTGATAGGGTTAGGGTTAGGGTAGGATTAGGGTTAGCTTTACAGTTAAGGTTAGGGTTAGGATCAGTGTTAGGTGTTAATGTGAAGATTTAGGCTTAGGGTTATGGTTTAGGCTTGGGGTTAGGGTTATGCTTAGTGTTAGACTTATGTTTAAGTTCAGGGTTAGGAGTTAGGTGTTAGGGAGAGGTTTAGGGTTAGGCTTTGGGTTATGGTTACTGTTAGGTTTCTGATTAGTTTTAGGGTTAGGGTTAGGTTTAGAGTTAGGGTTTGGTTTACAGTTAGTTTTAGAGTTAGTGTTAGGGTTAGGTTTAGGGCTTAGGTGTTAGCAATAGTGTTAGGTTTAGCGTTAGGTTTAGTGTTCTGTTTAGGGTTAGGGTTAGGGTTAGGGGTAGTGTTATGTTTAGGGTTAGGGTTTAGGGTTAGGGGTAGGCTTAGGCTTAGGTTTAAGTTTAGGATTAGTGTTAGTGTTAGGGTTAGAATATAGGTTTAGTGTTAGGGTTAGGTTTAGGGTAAGGGTTATAGTTAGATGTTAGCATTTGGTTTAGGATTATATTTAGGGTTGTGATAGCATTAGTGTTAGGCTTAGAGGTTATGGTTATGGTTAGGGAGAGTTTTAGGGTTAAAGCTTAGGTTCAGGTTTACGTTTAGCATTAGGGTTAGGGTTATGGTTAGAGTTTAGGGTTAGTTTTAAAAATATGGTTAGGGTTAAGGTTATGGTTAGAGGTTAGCTTTTGTTTTACAGTTAGGGTTAGTGTTAGGGTTAGTGTTAGGCTTAGAGGTTATGGTCAGGGTTAGGATTAGGGTTAGTGTTAAAGCTTAGGTTCACCGTTTCAGTTAGGTTTATGGTTAAGGTTAGGGATATAGAAAGTGTTAGGATTAGGGTTAGTGGTTTCTTTTAGGGTTAGGGTTAGGGTTAGGGCTAGGGTTAAGTTTAAAATTAGCGTTAGGGTTAGGGTTACAGATAAGGGTTAGGGTTAGGTTTAGTGTTAGGGTTTGGCTTAGGGTTACAGTTTGGGTTTAGCGGTTATGGTTATGGCTAGGGCTAGTTTTTGGGTTATGGCTTAGTTGTCAGGGATAGGGATAGCGTTTGGCTTCACCTTAGGGTTAGGATTAGGTTTAATGTTAGGGTTAGGGTTACCGTTAAGTTAAAGATTAGGGTTAGGGTTATTGTTAGTTTTCGGTTTAGGTTTTGGGATTAGGTGTTAGGGATAGGGTTAGGGTTAGGGTTAATGTTAGGTTAGGGTCTGGGTTAAGGTTATGGTTAGGGTTAGGTTTAGGTTTAAGTTTATGGTTAATGTTAGGGTTAGGGTTAAGTGTTAGGGTTAGTGTTAGTGTAAGTTTTAGGTTTACGGTTTTGGTGAGGTTTAGGGTTAGAAGTTAGGGTTAGTTTTAGGGTTAGGTTTAGTGGTATGGTTAGTGTTACAATTAGAGTTCAGTGTTAGGGTTAGGGCTAGTTTCGGGTTAGGTTTAGGGTTAGTGTTAGGGTTAGGTTTAGGTTTAGGTTTAGGGTTAGGGACAGGTTTAGGGTTAGGGTTAGGGTTAAGTTTAGGTTTAGACTTACGGTTACGTTTAGAGTTGAGTGTTAGGGTTAGTGTTTGGGTTTGGTTTAGAGTTAGGGTTAGGGCTAGTTATAGGGTTAGGGTTAAAGTTAGGGCTAGGGTTAGGGTTTGGGGTTAGCGTTAGTGCTCGTTTTAAGGTTAAGATTAGGCTTAGGGGTTAGTGTTACTGTTACTGTTACGGTGAGAGTTTGGGTTAGGGTTAGGTGTTAGAGTGAGATATTTAGGTTAGGCATAGAGTTAGGGGTAGGGTTAGCGTTAGACTGTAGGTTTAGGGTGAGTGTTAGGTTTATGTTTACGGTTAGGGTTAGAGTTAGAAGTTAGTGTTAGGGTTAGTGTTAGGGTAAGAATTACAGTTATGGTTAGGGTTAGATTAGTGTTAGGTTTAGGGGTTAGGTGTTCGAGACAGGGTAAGGGTTAAGTTTCGGTTTATCATTAGCGTTAGGGTTACAATTAGGTTTAGGTTTAGGGTTAGTGTTAGGGTTTAGGATTTGAGATAGGGTTAGGGTTAGGGTTAGGGTTAGGGACAGGTTTAGGGTTAGGTTTAGGGTTAGGGTTAGGTTTAGGTTTAGGTTTAGACTTACGGTTACGTTTAGAGTTGAGTGTTAGGGTTAGTGTTTGGGTTTGGTTTAGAGTTAGGGTTAGGGCTAGTTATAGGGTTAGGGTTAAAGTTAGGGTTAGGGTTAGGGTTTGGGGTTAGCGTTAGTGCTCGTTTTAAGGTTAAGGTTAGGCTTAGGGGTTAGTGTTACAGTTACTGTTAGGGTGAGTGTTTGGGTTAGGGTTAGGTGTTAGAGTGAGATGTTTAGGTTAGGCATAGAGTTAGGGGTAGGGTTAGCGTTAGACTGTAGGTTTAGGGTGAGTGTTAGGTTTATGTTTACGGTTAGGGTTAGAGTTAGAAGTTAGTGTTAGGGTTAGTGTTAGGGTAAGAATTACGATTATGGTTAGGGTTAGATTAGTGTTAGGTTTAGGGGTTAGGTGTTCGAGACAGGGTAAGGGTTAAGTTTCGGTTTATCATTAGCGTTAGGGTTACGATTAGGTTTAGGTTTAGGGTTAGTGTTAGGGTTTAGGATTTGGGATAGGGTTAGGGTTAGGGTTAGGGTTAGGGACAGGTTTAGGGTTAGGTTTAGGGTTAGGGTTAGGTTTAGGTTTAGACTTACGGTTACGTTTAGAGTTGAGTGTTAGGGTTAGTGTTTGGGTTTGGTTTAGAGTTAGGGTTAGGGCTAGGTATAGGGTTAGGGTTAGGGTTTGGGGTTAGCGTTAGTGCTCGTTTTAGCCTAACCTAAGTTTAGGCTTAGGGGTTAGTGTTACAGTTACTGTTAGGGTGAGTGTTTAGGTTAGGGTTAGGTGTTAGAGTGAGATGTTTAGGTTAGGCATAGAGTTAGGGGTAGGGTTAGCATTAGACTGTAGGTTTAGGGTGAGTGTTAGGTTTATGTTTACGGTTAGGGTTAGAGTTAGAAGTTAGTGTTAGGGTTAGTGTTAGGGTAAGAATTACGGTTATGGTTAGGGTTAGATTAGTGTTAGGTTTAGGTATTAGGTGTTCGAGACAGGGTAAGGGTTAAGTTTCGGTTTATCATTAGCGTTAGGGTTACGATTAGGTTTAGGTTTAGGGTTAGTGTTAGGGTTTAGGATTTGGGATAGGGTTAGGTTTAGGGTTAGGGTTAGGATTAGGGTAAGGTTTAGGGTTACAGGTTGAGGGTTAGAGTTAGTGTTAGGGTTAGGGTTAGATTTAGGGTTTGGGTTAGGTTAAGGGATAGGGTTAGGTGTTAGGGTTTGGGGTTAGGGTTAAGGTTAGGGTTAGGGACAGGAATAGGGTTAGGTTTAGTGTTAGGTTTAAGTTAAGTCATATGGTTAGGGATTATGGTTAGTGTTAGGTTTAGTGTTAGGGTTAGGGTTTAGGGTTAGGGTTAGGGTTAGGGTTAGAGTTTAGGTTTAGTGTTAGGTTTAGGGCTAGGGATACGGTTATGGTTAAGGCTAGGGTTTGGAGTTAGGGTTTAGGGATGATGTTAGGCTTACGGTTTGGGTTAGGGTTAGTGTTATGGTTAGGGCTGGGTTTGGGTTATGATTAGATTTGGTTTAGTGTTAGGGTTAGTGTTTGGCTTAGTGTTAGGGTTAGCGTGAGGTTTAGGGTTAGGTTTAGGGTTAGGGTTAAGGTTTGTGTTAGGGTTAGGTTTTGGGTTAGGGGTTAGGTGTTAGGGATAGGGTTAATGTTAGGGTTTTTTAAAGGTAGGTTTAGGATTAGGTTTAGGGTTAGGCTTAGGGTTTATGGTTACTGTTAGTGTTAGTGTTAGGGTAAGGGTTAGTTTAGGATTAGGGTTAGGGTTAGATATTGGGGTTAGGGGTTAGGGTTAGGGTTAGGGTTAGTGTTTTGGTTAGTTTTAGGCTTTTGTGGTTAGTGTCAGTATTTAGAGTTAGGGTTAGGTTTAGGCTTAGGGTTAGGGTTACCGTTAGGGTTAGAGGTGGGTTTTAGGGTTAGAGTTAGGGTTAGGGTTAGGGTTAGGGTTTAGGGTTAGGGTTAGGGTTACTGTTAGGGTTATGTTTATGTTTACCCTTAGTGTTAGGTTTACGGTTAATGTTACTCTGAGGGTTACGATTAGGGTTAGTGTTAGGTTTAGGGTAGGGATTTTGTTTAGGGTTAGGGTAAGTATTAGGGATAGGATTAGGATTTTTGCTTAGGGGTAAGGTTAGGGATTAGGGTTATGGTTAGGGTTAGCATTAGGTTTAGGGTTAGGTTTAGTGTTTGTGTTAGGTTTACGGTTAAGGTTAGTGTTTCTGGTTAGGGTTAGGGTTAAGGATTAGGGATAGTCTTAGGGTTAGTGTTAGGGTTAGGTTTAGGTTTAGGGTTAGTGTTAGAGGTAAGGATTATTTTTAATGATCTTGTTCGGGTTAGGGTTAAGGTTAGGGTTAGTGTCAGGTGTAGGGTTTAGGGTTAGGGTTAGGGTTAGGGTTAATGTTAGGGTTAGGTTTAGGTTTAAGTTTAGGGTTCGTATTAGTTTTAGAGGTTAGGCTTATGGTTAGGTTTAGGTTTAGGTTTAGGTTTAGTTTTAGTGTTAGTGTTAGGGTTAATTTTAGGGTTAGGTTTAGGGTTTAGGGTTAGCGTTAGTTTTAGGATTACAGTTCGGGTTAGCTTTAGGGCTAGGGCTTAGGTGTTAGTGATAGAGTTAGCATTAGGCTTCGGTTTATGGTTAGGTTTAAGGTTAGGATTAGGTTTAGTGTTAAGGTTAGGGATACCGTTAAGTTTAGTTTCAGGTTTAGTGTTAATGTTAGGTTTAGGGGTAGGTTTAGGATGTAAGTGTAAGGGATAGCGTTAGGGTTAGTGTTAGCGGTAAGGTTAGAGTTAGGGTTAGGTTTAGGGTTAGTGTTAGTATTAGGGTTAGCGTTAGGGTTAACGTTAAGTTTAGTTGTATATTTAGGTTTAGGGTTAGGTTTATGGTTCAGGTAAGGGTTAGTTTTAGGGTTTGGTTTAGTGTTAGGTTTAGCGTTATGGTTAGAGTTTAGTGTTAGGGTTAAGGTTAGGGTTAGAGTTAGTTTTAGGGTTAGGGTTAGTTATAGGTTTAGGGTTAAATTTAGGCTTAGTTTTAGGGTTAAGGGTTACGGTTAATGTTAGGGTTAGGTTTAGGGTTAGGGTTAGGTGTTAGTGAAACAGTTAGAATTAGGGTTAGGGTTACGGTTAGGTTTAGGTTTAAGGTTAGGGATAGGGTAATGTTTAGGATTACGTTTAGAGATTAGGGTTAGGGTTAGGGATATTGTTAGGTTTAGGGTTTTGGTTAGTGTTAGGGTATGGGTTACTTTTAGAAGGTTAAGGTTACGGTTAGGATTAGTTTTAGGTTTAGGTTTAAGGTTGGGTTTAGGGTAAGGTTTAGTGTTAGGATTAGTATTATGGTTAGGGTTAGGGCTATGTTTAGGTTTAGGGTTAGGGTTAGGTTTAGCATTGGGATTTAGGTTTCGGTTTAGGGTTAGTGTTAGGGTTAGGGTAAGGTGTTAGGTGTTAGGGATAGGGCTAGTGTTAGTGTTAGTGTTAGGGTTATTGTTACATTTAGGTTTAGGGTTTGAGTTAGAGTAAGGGTTAGAGTTAGGGTTAGGGTTTACCGTTAGGGTATGGTTGAGGTTTAGGATTTTGGTTATGTTTAGGGTTAGGTTGAGGTTTAGGGTTAGGGTTATGGTTATTGTTAGGGTTACGGTTAGGGTTAGATTTTAGAGTTAGGGCTCTGTTTAAGGTTATGATTAGATTTAGTGTTTCGTTTAAGATTAGAAGGTTAGGGTGAGGGTTAGGGTTAGGGTTAGGGTTAGGGTTAGAGGTTAGGGTTAGGGGTAGGGGTTAGGTGTTAGGGATAGGGTTAGGATTAGGGTTAGGGTTAGTGTTAGGGCTTAGGTTTGGTTTAGGGGGCTAGGGTTAGGTTTAGGATTAGGATTATCGTTAGGGATAGCGTTAGTGTTAGTGGTTAGTGTTAGGGTTAGCGTTAGCTTTAGGGTTAGGGTTTTATTGGCTAGGATAGAGTTATGGTTATGGTTACAGTCATGGCTAGGGTTAGGCTTATGGTTAAGGTTATGGTGTGTGTTACTGTTATGGTTAGGTTAGCATTAGAGTTAGGGTTAGTGTAGGGATTAGGGTTAGTGTTAGGGTTATGTGTAGGGTTAGGGTTACAATAAGGGTTAGGTATTAGGGTTAGGTTTAGGGTTAGTGTTAGGGTTAGCGTTAGTGTTAGGGTTAGTTATAGGTTAGGGTTAGGGTTAGGGTTAGGTTTAAGGTTAGGGTTAGGGGTTGGGGTTAGTGTTAGTGTTAGGGTTAGGGATAGAGGATTAAGGTTAGGGTTAGGGTTAGGGTTAGGTTTAGGGTTAGAGATTAGGGTTAGTGTTAGGGTTAGGCGTAGGGTTATGGTTATGTTTAGGGTTAGAGTTAGCTTTAGATTTAGTGTTTGGGTTAGCGTTAGGTTTAGGGTTAGCGTTAGACAGGGTTAGGGTTAGGGTTAGGGTTAAGGTTATGTTTAGGGTTAGGATTACGATTATGGTTAGGTATTAGCGTTAGGCTTAGTGTTAGTATTAGTTTTAGGCTTAGTTATGGGATAGGGTTAGGTTTAGGGTTAGGGGTTAAGGTTAGGGTTAGTGTTAGCATTAGGGTAGGGTTAGAGGGTTAAGGTTAGGTTTAGGGTTAGGTTTACGGTTAGGGTTAGAGATTAGGTTTAGTGTTACGGTTAGGGGTATGATTATGGTTAGTTCTAGGTTTAGGTTTAGGGTTAGGGTTATGGTTAGTTTTAGTGTTAGTGTTGTGAATAGGTTTAAGTGTATGGTTAGGTTTAGTGTTAGACATGTTTAAGGTGAGGGTTAGAGACATGGTTTCCCTTTGGGTTAGCATTAGGGTTAGTGTTAGGGTTAGGGTTAGTGTTAGGTTTCAGGTTAGGGTTAGGGTTAGGGTTAGGGTTTACTGTTAGGGTTAGCGTTAGGGTTAGGTTTAGGTTTAGGGTTAGGTTTAGGTTTAGGTTTAGAGGTTAGGTTTAGGTTTACGGTTAGGTTTAATGTTAGGGATAGGGTTACGGTTAAATTTTAGGGTTAGGGTTAGAGTTAGGGTTAGGATCAGGGTTAGGGTTATGGTTATGTTTAGCGTTAGTTATAGGTTTAGGGTTAAAGTTAGGCTTAGGTTTAGTGTTCTTAGGGTTAGGTTTAGGGTTAGGATTAGGCATAGGGTTAGGTTAGAAGTTTATGGTTACGGTTAGTGTTAAGGTAAGGATTAGTGTTTGGGGTTAGGGTTAGGGTTAGGGATATTGTTAGGTTAGGTTTAGTGTTAGCGTAAGGTGTTAGTGTTATGGTTAGGATTAGGGCTAAGGTTATGGTTATGGTTTGGGGTTAGGTTTAGGAATATGTTACGGGTTAGGATTAGGGTTAAAGGTTAGGGTTAGGTTTAGGGATATTTTTAGGGTTATGGTTAGGGTTAGGGTTAGTGTTAGGGTATGGGTTAGGGTTAGGGTTAGGGTTAGGGTTAGTTTTAGGATTAGCGTTAGAGTTAGGGTTAGGACTATGTTTAGGTTTAGGGTTAGTGTTAGGGTAAGGGTTAGCATTCAAAGTTAGGTTTAGAGTCAGGTTTAGTGTTAGTGTTAGGGGTAGGTTTAGGTTTAGAGGTTAGAATTAGGGTTAGAGTCAGGGGTAGTCTTACAGTTAGTGTGTATATTTAAGGTTAGGTTTAGTGTTAGGTTTACAGTTAGGTTTAGGGTTAGGGTTCTGGTTAGAGGGTTTCGTTAGGTTTAGGGTTAGCGTTAGAGGTTTAGGTTAGGGTTATGTTTAGGGTTAGGTTTGGGTTAGGGTTAGAAGTTATGGTTAGTGGTAGGGTTAGTGTTAGTGTTAAGGTTAGCTTTAGAGTTAGTGTTAGAGGTATGGGTTAGGGTTTGTGTTAGTTTTAGTGTTAGGTTTAGGGTTAGTGTTAGAGGTATTCATTAGTGTTAGGGATAGGTTTAGGGTGAGGAATAGGATTATGGTTAAGGTTAGTTGTACATTTTAGGGTTAGGGTTCGGGTTAGCGTTAGGTTTTATAGTTAGGGTTAGGGTTAGGGTTAGGGTTGGGGTTAAGCTTAGCAATAGTGTTATGGTTAGTGTTATTGTTTAGGGTTAGGATTAGTGTTAGGGTTAGGGTTAGGTTTAGGTTTAGAGTTAGGGTTAGGGTAAGGATTAGTGTTAGACGTTAGGTTTAGGGTTAGGCTTAATGTTAGTGTTAGGTAAGGGTTAGGGTTAGAGTTTAGGATTAGTGTTAGAGTCAGGGTTAGGTTTACAGTTAGAGTTTAGAGTTAGGGTCAGTGTTAGTTTTCGGGTTACATGTAGGGTTAGTTTAGGTGTAGATTTAGGGTTAAACAAGGTTAATGTTTGTGATAGTGTTAGGGGTAAGGTTAGAGGTAATGAGTTAGGTGTTAAGGATAGGGTTAAGAATAGGGTTATGCTTAGGGTTATTGCTACGGTTAGGTTTAGGGTTAGGGTCAGGGTTAGGGTAAGTGTTAGTGTTAGGGTTAGGGTTTAGCATTATGGTTCGGGTTACAGTTAGTGTGATGTTTAGTTTTAGGGTTAGGTTGAAGTTTATTTTTAGGTTTAGGGTTAGGTTTAGAAGTTAGGTTTAGTGTTAGTGTTAGGGTTAGGGATAGAGTTAGCGTTAGGTTTAGGGTTAGAGTTTAGTGTTAGGGTTAGGTTTAGGCTTAAGTTCAGGGTTAGTTTTAGTGTTAGAGTTTTAGGGTTAGGGTTAGGGTTAGAGGTTAGTGTTTGGGTTAGTGTTAGGGTTTAGGTGTTAGCAATAGTGTTTTTGTTACGGTTAGGGTTAGCGTTATTTTTGGGTTACTGATAGGGTTAGGGTTAGGGTTAGGGTTAGTTTTAGTGTTAGTGTTAGGGTTGGAGTTAAGTTTAGGGTTATGGTTAGGGTTAGGTTTAGGGTTAGGTTTAGAGGTTCGTGTTAAGCTTAGTGTTACATGTTAGGTGTTAGTGATAGGTTTATGGTTAGAGTAAGGGTTAGGGTTAGACGTTAGGTTTAGGGTTAGGACTAGTTTTAGGGTTAGGTTTAGGGCTAGATTTAGAGGTTAGGTTAGGGTTAGAGTCATAGTTAGTGTTACAGTTAGAGTTTAGATTTAGGGTTAGATTTAGGGTTAGGGTTAGGTTTGGTTAGGTTTAGAGTTTAGGAATAGGGTTAGGCTCGGTGTTAGGTTTACAGTCAGAGTCTAGATTTAGGTTTAGGGTTAGGCTTAGTGTTAATGTTAGTGTTCTGGTTAGATGTTAGCGTTAGGTTTTGAGTTATGATTATGGTTATGGTTAGGGTTAGTGTTAGGTTATTGGTTTAGGTTTAGTGTTACTGTTAGGGTTAGGGTTATGGTTAGGATTAGGGAAATATTTAGGGTTAGATTTCACGTTAGTGTTAGTGTTAGTGGTAGGGGTTACGGTTAGGGTTAGCAAAAGTGTTAGGCTTAGGGTTTGCATTAGGGTTAGTGTTAGGGTTAGGTTTAGAGGATTAGGGTTAGGGTTACACTAAGGGTTAGTGTTAGGGTTAGGGTTAGAGTTAGAGGTTAGTGTTAGGGTTAGGGTTAGATTTATGGTTAGGGTTAGAGTTTTGATTAAGGTTACGGTTAGGGTTACGGTTAGAGTTTACTGTTAGGGTTAAATTTACAGTTAGCATTAAGGTTAGGGTTAGAGTTAGAGGTTAGAGTTAGGGTTAGTGTTAGGGTTAAGGATAGGGTAATCATTAGGATTTGGGTTACAGGTTAGGTTTCGGGTTAGAGTTAGGGTTATTGTTAGAGTTAGGTTTAGTGGTTAGTGTTAGGGTTAGGGTTAGTGTTATGGTTAAGTTTAGGGTTAGAGTTAGTGTTAGGTTAAGGATTAGGGTTAGAATTAGGATTAGGGTTAGGTTTAGGTTTAGATGTTAGAGACAGGGTTAGTGTTAGGGTTGGGGTCAGGGTTAGGGTTAGGTTTAGGTTTAGGTGTTAAGCGTTATGGATAGCGTTAGGTTAGTGTTAGTGTTAGGTTTAGGATTAGGTTTAGGTTTAGGGTTACGGTTAATGTAAGGGTTAGTGTTAGACGTTAGGTTTAGGGTAATGCTTACTGTTAAGTTTAGGATTACGGTGACATTTAAAGTTTAGGATTAGGGTTAGGGTCAGAGTTAGTGTTACAGTTAGAGTTTAGTGTTAAGGTTAGTGTTAGTGTTTGGGTTATGTTTAGTGTTAGGTTTCTGTTTAGAGTTTAGCATTAGGTTTTGTGTTAGGGTTAGGGTTAGAGGGTTAGAGTTAAGTTAGGGTTAGTGTTAGGGTTAGGGTTAAGGTTAGGGTTAGGCTTATTGTAAGGGTAAGGGTTAGGTTTAGAAATTAGTATTAGGGTTAGGGTCGGGGATAGGGTTACAGTTAGAGTTTACATTTAGGATTAGGGTTAGGGTTAGCTTTAGGTTTAGAGTTAGGGTTAAGGTTCTGCTTAGAGGTTAGCATTAGGTTTCTGTTGACAGGGTTATAGAGGGTTGGGGTTATGTTTAGAGTACGGTTAGTATTAGGATTAGGGTTTGTGGTTAGGGTTAGGGTTAGGGTTAGTGTTAGGGTTAGGATTAAGGATAGGGTTAGGCTTAGGGGTAGGGTTAGAGGGTAACGATTAGGGTTTGGGTTAGGGTAAAGGTTAAGGTTAGTGTTAGGTTTGGGTTAGGGTTAGTGTTATAGGTATGTGTTAGGGTTTGTGTTAGCGGTTCGGTTAGCTTTAGGGTTAATTTTAGGTTTAGTGTTAGAGGTATGGGTTAGGGTTAGGATTAGGGTTAGGAATAGGATTAGGGTTAAGTTTTGTGATAAAATGTAGGGTTTCGGTTAGGGTTAGTGTTAGGGTTAGGTTCAGGGTTAGGTTGAAGGTTACCATTTGGTTAGGGTTAGTGTTAGGTTTAGTGTTAGGGTTAGGTTTAGGGTTAGGGTTAGCTTTAGGTTTAGGGTTAGGGATAGGTTTAAGTTTAGGGTTAGGGTTAAGGTTAGGGTTAGTGTTAAACCGGGTTAGGGTTAGGGTTAGGTAGGGTTAGGGTTGGCATTAGGGTTAGGTTTAGGGTTAGAGTTTTGGTTAGCGTTAATATTAGGCATAGGCTTAGGGTTAGTGTTAGCATTAGTGTAAAGGTTAGGGTTAGGGTTCGTGTTTAGCATTAGGATTTGGGTTAGGGTTAGGTTTATGGTTAGGTTTAGGGGTAGGTTGAGGTTGAGGGTTTGATTTTAGAATTAGGGTTATGGTTAGTGTTAAGCTTAGTTTTAGGGTTCATTTTTGGGTAAGAGTTTAGGGTTAGGGTTAGGTTTATGTTTAGAGTTAGGGTTAGGTTTAGGGTTATGGTTAGAGTTTAGGGTTACGCTTAGGGTTATGTTTAGTGTTATGGTTATGGTTAGAGTGAGAGGCTAGCATTAGAGTTAGGGTTAGTGTTAGGGTTAGGTTAGGGATAGCGTGAGGGTTAGGATTAGGGTTAGAGGTTAGGTTTAGAGTTAGAGTTAGGTTTATTGTTAGGGTTAGGGTTAGAGTTAGGGTTAGATGTTGGTGTTAGAGGTAATGTTATGGTTAGAGTTAGGGTTAGTTTTAAGGTTAGTTTTATTTTTAGGATTAGAGTTTAGGGTTAGGGTTCAGGTTAGTGTTAGGGTTAGGGTTAGTGTTAGGGTGAGTGTTAGGTTTAGAATTACGGTTTAGAGTTATGGTTAGGGTTCAGGTTTGAGTTAGCTTTAGGGTTAGGTTTAGCGGTAGGGTTAGGGTTATGATTAGTTTTAGGGTTACAAATAGTGATTCGGGTTAGAGTTATTTTTAGATTTAGGGATGGTGTTTGGGTTAGATTGTAGGGTTAGGGTTAGGGTTAGGGTTAGGGATAGGTTACGGTACCATTAGGTTTAGAGTTAGGGTTACGCTTAGGGTTAGAGATTAGGTTTAGGGTTAGGGTTAGGTTTATCGTTAGGGTTAGGGTTAGAGAGTTATGTTTAGGTTTAGTGTTCAGTTTTGGGTTAGGGTTAAGGTTAGGGTTAGAGGTTATGGTTAGGTTTAGGGTTAGGGTAAAGGCTAGGATTAGGGTTAGGGTTATAGTTAGGTTTAGATTTACGGTTACGGTTAGGGTTAGAGATTAGGGTTAGGGTTAAATTTAGCGTTAGGGTTAGGTTTAGGGTTAGTGTTATGTTTAGGGTTAGGGTTAAGGTTAAGGTTAGCATTAGGTTTAGGGTTAGAGTTAGTGTTTTTGTTAGGGTTATGGTTAGGGTTAGGGTGAGAGTTAGAGTTATGGTTATGGGTTTGGTTTAATGTTAAGGGTAGGTTTAGGGTTTGTGGTTGGAGTTAGGGACATAGTGTTAGGTTTATGCTTCGGGTTAGTTTTAGGGATTAGGGTTAATGGTAGTGATAGTGTTAGGGTTAGGATTAGTCATAAGTATATGGTTAGGGTTTAGAGTTAGTGTTAGGGTTATTGTTAGGGTTAGGGTTAGGGATAGGGTTAGGGTTGGGCTTAGGGTTAGGGTTAGGGATAGGGTTAGGTTTAGGTGTAGGGTTAGTGTTTTTATTAGGGTTACGGTTAGGGATTAGGGTTAGGGTTATGGTTATGGTTAGGGTTACAGTTAGGTTTAGAAGTTAGGTTTAGGGTTAGAGTTTGATGTCGTGTTAGGTTTACAGATAGGATTAGCATTACTGTAAGGGTTACAGCTAGGTTTAGGTTTAGGTTTACGATTAGCGTAGGATTAGAGTGTTAGGGTTAGGGTTAGGGTTAGATTTAGGGTTAGGTTTAGTGTTAGGCTTATGATAGGGTTAGCATTAGACTTTATGGTTAGTGTTATTGTTACGGTAAGTGTTAGGTTTACGGTTATGTTTAGGGTTAGGTTACGGTTACGGTTAGAGATTAGGGTTAGTGTTAGGGCTAGGTTTAGTCTTAGGTTTAGGTTTAGGTGTTAGGTGTTAGGTTTAGGGTTAGTGTTAGGGTTATGGTTAGGGTTAGTCTTTAGGGTTAGGTTTAGGGTTAAAGTTAGGGTTAGGGTTAATCTTAGGGTTAGAGTTAGGATTAGGGATAGCGTTCAGGTTAGAGGTTAAGGTTAGGGTTAAGATGATGGTTATGGTTACGGTTAAGGTTAGAAATTAGGGTTAGAATTAGAGTTAGGATTAGTGTTAGGGCTTAAGGTTAGTGGTTACACTTAGGGTTATTGCTTAGGAATAGGATTTAGGTTTAGGAGTTAGTATTATGGTTAGGGTTATGGTTAGGGTAAGGGTTACGATTAGGGTTAGAGATTATTGTTACCATTAGGGTTACTGTTAGGGTTAGAGTTAGGGTTTAGGGTCAGGGTTACGTTAGGGTGAGGGTTAGGCTTAGGTTTAGGTTTAGGGTTAGGGTTAGATGTTAGGGCTAGGTTTACGGTTTGTGATAGGGTTATCTTTAGGTTTTGGGTTTAGTGTTATGGTTAGGGTTAGTGTTAGGGTTAGGATTCGGGTTAGGGTTAGGCTTAGGCTTAGGTTTAGGGATTTGGTTAGGGTTAGTGATATCGTTAGGGTTAGAGCTTATGTTTAGTGTTAGGTTCAGTGTTACAGTTAGGGTTAGAGGTTAGAGTTAGTGTTAGGGTTAGGATTAGTGTTAGGAATTAAGGTTAGGGGTTAGGTTTAGGATTATGCCTTGTGGTTAGGTGTTAGGTTTAGAAGTTAGGATTATGGTTTGGTTAGGCTTATGGATAGGGTTATGGTAGGTTTAGGGTTAGGGTTACATTTAGGGTTAGAGATTAGTGTCAGGGTTAATGTTAGGGTTAGGTTACGTTTTGGGTTAGAGGTTATTGTTACTGTTAGGGTTAGTGTTAAGGTTAGGGTTTGGGTTACGGTTAGTGTTAGGGTTAGGGCTTAATGTTAGGAGTCAGTGTTTGGGATAGGTTTATGATTAGGGACAGGATTAGTGTTAGAGTTACTGTTAGGATTAGTGTTAGTGTTAGTGTTAGGGTTAGGGTTAGGGTTAAGGGTTAAAGTTATTGTTAGTGTTAGAGTTAGAGTTAGAGTTTTGGATTAGAGTAAGAGTTAGAGTTAGTGTTTTGGTTAGATTTAGGATTAGGGTTGGGGTTAGGCTTAGGGTTCATGTTAGAGTTACGGTTATGTTTTGGGGTCATGGTAAGGTTTGGGTTTATGGTTAGGTTTAGGATTATGGTTAGGGTTAGTGTTAGTGTCAGGGTTAGTTTTATGCTTACGGTTAGGTTTAGATTTAAGGTTATGTTTAGGGTTAGAGTTTAGGGTTAGGTTTAGGGTTAGGCTAATTGTTAGTGTTTGAGGGTTATCGTTAGGGATAGCATTAGCTTTTAGGTTAGGGTTAAAGTTTAGGGTTAAATGTTAGGGTTAGTGTTAGCGTTAGTGATATGGTTATCGTTAGGTTTAGGGTTTAGGGTTAGGGATAGGGTTACTGTTAGGGTGCAGATTAGGGTTAGTGTTATGGTTTGGGTCAGGGTTAATGTTAGGATTAAGGATTTGTGTTATTAATTTTAGGGTTAGGGTCACAATTAGGTTTTGGTGTTAGGGATTGTTTAGTGTTAGGATTAGTGTTAGTGATATGGTTAGTGTTAGATTTAGGGAAAGGGATTTGGTTTAGGTTTAGGGTTATTTTTAGGGGTAGGGTTGGGGTTAGGGTTAGGCTTAGGGTTAGGTTTAGGATAGGGTTAGCTTTATGGTTAGGATTACGGTTAGGGTTAGTATTAGGGTTAGGTTTAGGGGTTAGTATTAGGGATAGGGTTATGTTAGTCTTAGAGATAGGTGTAGTGTTAGAGGGTTAGGGTGAGGGTTAATGTTAGGGTTAGGGTTAGGTTTAGGGATAGGGATAGAGATTAGGGTTATGATTAGTGTTAGGATTAGGCTAATGTGTTAGGGTTAGGGTCGTGGTTAGGATTAGTGTTAGGATTACGATAGTGATTCATGTTAGGGTTAGTGTTAGAGTTAGGGATGGTGTTCAGGTTAGATGGTAGGGTTAGGGTTAGGTTTATTGTTAGGGTTATGGTTAGGAGTAGAGATTAGTGTTAGTGTTACATTTAGCATTAGGGTTAGTTTTGGAGGTTCAGTTTTAGGGTTAGGGTTAGCATCAGGTTTAAGGTTAGGGTTAGGGTTAAGGTTAGGGTTAGAGGTTAGGCTTTGGGTTAGGGTTAGGGTTAGGCTTACAGTTCGGTTTAGAGTTAGGGTTACTTTTGGGATTACAGATTAGGGTTAGGTTTAGGGTTAGGTTTAGATTTAGGGTTAGGGTTAGAGTTAGGGTTACCGTTATGTTTAGGGTCGAGGTTAGGTTAAGTTTAGGGTTTCGGGTTAGGGTTAGTGTTAGACTTTTGTTTAGGGTTATGGTTAGGGTTAGGGTTAGAGTTAGGGTGAGGGATATGTGTTATGGTTAATGTTAGGGATCGGTTTAGTGTTAGGGCTTGGGGTTAGGGATAGTATTAGTGTTAGGTTTATGCTTTGGATTAGTTTTAGGTATTATGGTTAGTGTTAGTGTTAGGGGTAGGGTTAGTCATAAGTATATGTTTAGGGATTAGGTTTAGTGTTAGGGTTATTATTAGGGTTTTGATTAGGCTTAGGGTTAGGGTTAGGGATAGGGTTCAGATAAGGGGTATGGTTAGGGCTAGTGTTACAGTTAGGGATTAAGTTTAAGGCAATTATTATGGTTATGGTTAGGGGTTAGTGTTAGGGTTATAGTTATGGTTAAAGTTATAGTTAGCATTAGGTTTAGAGATTTAGGGTGAGAGATATGTTTAGGGTTATGGTTATGGTTATGGTTAGGGTTATGGTTAGATGTTAGGGTTAGGGTTATGGTTAGAGTTTAGGGTTACTGTTAGTTTCAGGGTTATGGTTAGGGTTAGGGTTAAGTTTAGCATTAGGGTTCGAAGTTAGGATTATGGTTAGTGTTAGGGTTAGGTGTTAGGTTTAGGGATAGTGTTTGAGTTCATGTTATGTTTACGGTTAGGATTAGTGTTACCGTAAGGATTACAGCAAGGTTTAGGTTTATGTTTACGATTAGCGTAGGGTTAGAGTGTTAGAATTAGGGTTAGGGTTAGATTTAGGGATAGGGTTAGTGTTAGGCTTATGGTAGGGTTAGGGTCAGACTTTATGGTTAGTGTTATTGTTACAGTAAGGTTTAGGGTTACGGTTATGTTTAGGGTTATGCTTACGGTTAGGGTTAGAGATTAGTGCTAGTGTCTCGGCTAGGTTTTGTTTTAGGTTTAGGTTTAGGTGTTAGGGTTAGGGTAAGGTTTAGGTTTAGGGTTAGAGTTAGGGTTAGGCTTTAGGGTTAGGGTTATGGTTAGGGTTAATCTTAGGGTTAGAGTTAGGGTTAGGGTTAGGGATTTCTTTCGGGTTAGAGGTTAGGGTTAGGGTTAGGATTAGGGTTAGCGTTACGGTTATGGTTAGAGTTTAGTGTTACAATTAGGGTTAGGAATAGTTTTGGGCATAAGGTGAGGCGTTAAAATATGATTATGGCTTAGGGTTAGGTGTTAGATTTAGGGGTTAGTGTTGCGTTTAGAGTTAGTGTTAGTATTAGGGTAAGGGTTATGGTTAGGTTTAGGGTTACGATTAAGTTTAGAAATTATGGTTATGGTTAGGGTTAGGGTTAGTGTTAGGGTTAGGGTTTGGGTTAGGTTTAGGGTTTGGGTTAGGTTTAGGGTTAGATCTTAGTGTTAGTGTTAATTTAGGGTTAGGGTTTGGGTTAGTGTTAGTGTTAGTGTTAGTGTTAGTGTTAGAGCTTAGGGTTAGGGTTACAGTTAGTGAAAGTGTCATATTTAGGTTTCATGTTTAGTGATAGGTTTAGGGTTAGTGTTAGTGTTACGGTTACGGTTTGGGTTAGGGTTATATTTTGGGTTAGGTATTTGGGTTAGCTTTAATGTTACAGTTAGGGTTAGGATTAAGGTTAGGGGTCTGGGTTAGGGATACTGTTAGCATTAGTGTTAGAGTTAGGGTTAGCGTTAGCTTTAGGGTTAAAGATTAGTGTTTGGATTAGGTTTAGGGTTAGAAATAGGATTATTTTTAAGATTAGGGTTAGGTTAAGGTTACGGTTTAGGTTCAGGGGTAGAGTTAGGATTACGGATTTGTGTTAGGGCTAAGTTTAGAGTTAGCGTTAGGATTAGGGTTTGGGGTTAGGGATAGTGTTAGTGTTAGGTTTATGGCTACAATTAGGGTTAGGGATATGGTTAGTGTTAGGTTTAGGGTGAGGAATTAGTTTTAGGGTTAGGGTTATAGTTAGGGTTAGGATTAGGCTTAGGGTTAGGTTTAAGAATAGGGTTAGGTTTGGGTTTAGGGTTAGTGTTAGTTTTAGGCTACCTTTAGATGTTAGGCTTAGTGTTAGGATTAGGTTTAGGTTTAGGTTTACTGTTAGGGGTTAGTGTTAGTGTTAGGGCTAGGTTAGAATTAGAGTTAGGGTTATGGTTAGATGGTCAGGGTTAAGGTTAGTGTTAGGGTTACGGTTAGGGTTAGGATTAGGGTTAGGCTTAGGATTAGTGCATAGGGTTTGAGTTAGGGTTAGGGTTTGGGTTAGGGTTAGCGTTATGGTTAGGTTTAGAGTTAGGGTTACGGTTAGGGTTAGAGATTAGGGTTAGGTTTTGGGTTAGGTTTAGTGTTAGGGTTAGGCTTAGAGGTTTAGGTTTAGCATTAGTGCTAGCATTAGCTTACGTTTAGGGTTAGGGTTACGGTTAGGGTTAGTGTTAGGATTCAGTTTAGGGTTAGAGTTAGAGTTAGGGTTACGTTTAGAGGTTTAGGTGTCAGGGTTAGGTTTATGGTTCGGGTTAGGGTTAATGTTAGGGTTTACGGTTAGGGGTAGGATTAGTTTTCAGGCTTTAGGTTTATGGCTACGCTTAGTGTTATGGCTTAGGATTCGGAGTTAGGTTTAGGGGTTAGTGTTATGGTTAGAGTTTGGGTTAGTTTTAGGGTTATGGTTCGGATCAGTGTTACGATTCGGGTTAGAGATGATGGTTACAGTTAGGGTTAGAGTTAGGGATTAGTATTAGGGTTTGGATTAGTGTTTGGGATAGGGTTAGTGTTAGGTTTAGCGTGAGGGATTAGGTTTAGGGTTTGGGGTATTCTTATGGTTAGGTTTAGTTTTAAGGATAGGTTTAGGTTTAGGATTAGGGTTAGTGTTAGCGTTAGTGTTAACTTTAGGGGTTAGGCTTAGCGTTAGGATTAGGTTTAGTTTTAGTTTTAGTGTTAGGGGTTAGTGTTAGTGTTAGTTTTAGGTTAGAGTTAGAGTTAGTGTTATGGTTAGAGGGTTAGGGTTAGGGTTAGTGTTAGGGTTAGGGTTAGGGTTAGGGTTACCGTTAGGGTTAGGGTTAGGTTTAGGCTTAGGGTTAGGCTTAGGATTATGATCTAGGGTTAGGGTTAGTGTCAGGGTTACAGTTAGGTTTAGGGTTAGGGTTACCGTTAGGCTTAGGCATTATGGTTATTTTTTTGGATTAAATATAGTGTTAGGGTTAATTTTATGTGTTAGTGTTATGGTTATTTTTGGGGTCTGGTTTGGTATAGATATTAGGGTTAGTGTTAGGGATTGTGGTTAGTGTTAGGGTTAGGGTTAGGGGTTATGGTTAGGGTAGGATGATTGTTAAGGTTAGGCATAGTGATTCGGGTTATTCTTAGGGTTAGAGTTAGGGATATTGTTCGGGTGAGATGGTAGGGTTAGGGTTAGTTTAAGGGTTACGGTTAGGTTTACAGTTAGGTTTACTTTTATGGTTAGATATTAGCGTTAGGTTTAGGGTTAGGGTTAGTGATAGGATTCGGGTTAGGGTTAGAGTTAGAGTTAGGGTTATGTTTAGGGGTTAGGGTTAGGGTTATGGTTACGGTTAGCGTAAGGGTTGTGGTTAGAGGGAATGGTTAGGGTTAGGTTTAGGATATGGTCAGTGTTAGGTTTAGGGTTAGGAGTTAGGTTTAGTGTTAGGATTCAAGTTAGTGTTAGGGTTACTGTTAGGGTTAGCATTAACGTAAGGGTTACAGATAGGTTTAGGATTAGGATTACCGTTGGCATTAGGGTTAGAGTGTTAGGGTTTGGGTTTGGGTTAGAATTAGGATTAGGGTTAGTGTTAGGCTTATTGTAGGGTTCGGTTTAGACTTTAGGGTT
The DNA here is from genome assembly GCF_034190915.1 of Cavia porcellus. Classification (NCBI taxonomy): domain Eukaryota; kingdom Metazoa; phylum Chordata; class Mammalia; order Rodentia; family Caviidae; genus Cavia; species Cavia porcellus. Next base: position 29,945 of record NW_026947815.1, read on the forward strand.
AGTGTTATTGTTACAATACGGGTTAGGGTTACAGTTATGTTTAGAGTTAGTCTTACGGTTCATGTTAGAGTAGGGTTAGTGTTAGGGTTAGGTTTAGTGTTACTGTTAGGTTTAAGTGTTAAGTTAGGGTTAGTTTTAGGGTTACGGTTAGGGTTAGGGTTAGGGTTATGGTTTAGAGTTAGGGTTAGGGTTAGGGTTAGGTTTAGAATTAGTGTTAGGGCTTAAGGTTAGGGTTTACGCTTCATTTTATGGCTTAGGTTTATGATTTAGGTTTAGTGGTTAGTGTAATGGTTAGTGTTAGGATTAGTGTTAGGTTTTGGGTTATGGTTAGGATTAGGGTTACGATTCGGATTAGAGATTATGGTTACGGTTATGCTTAGGGTTCAAGGATAGGGTTAGGGTTAGGGGTTAGGATGATGCTTACATTAGGGTTAGGGATAGGGTTAGGGTTAGAGCTTAGGGTTAAGTTTACTGTTAGTGATATGGTTATCGTAAGGTTTTGGGTTTAGAGTTAGGTTTAGGGTTAGTGTTAGGGTTAGGGTTACGGTTGGTGTTATGGTTAGGGTTAGGGTTAGGGATTTGGGTTAGGTTTAATGTTAGGGTTAGGGTTAGGTTTAGGGAGGGGTTGGGGTTAGGGATAGTGTTTGGTTTAAGTTTATGGTTGGGGTTTGGGTTAGAAATTTGGGTTAGGTTTAGTATTAGTGTTAGGGATAGGGTTAGTTTTAGGTTTAGGGTTAGCGATTAGGGTTAGGGTTAGGGTTATTGTTAGGGTTAGGTTTAGGGTTATGCCTAGGGTTCGGGTTAGAGATAGGGTTAGTTTTAGTTTAGGTTTAGGGTTAGGTTTAGGGTTTCGTTTAGGGGTTAGGGTTAGGGTTAGGATTAGGTTTAGGGTTAGTGTTTGTGTTAGGTTTTAGTGTTAGGGTTAGAGTTAGAGTTATGGTTATGGTTAGAGGGTAAGGGTGAGAGTTAGGGTTAGGGTTATGGTTAGGGTTAGCCTTAGGGTTAGGTGAGAGTTAGGGCTAGGGTTACGGTTAGGGTTAGGTTTATGGTTATGTTGGAGTTTGGGATTAGAGTTAGTGTTAGGGTTAATGTTAGGTTTAGGGTTAAATTTAGCATTAGGTTTAGAGGTTAGAGTTAGTATTAGCTTTAGGCTTAGGTTTCTGGTTCGTGTTAGGGTTACAGTTAGGCTTAGTTTTACCGTTCATGTTAGGGTTAAGGTTAGTGTTACCGTTAGGGTTAGTGTTAGCCTTAGGTTTAGGATTAGGTTTATGTTACAGTTTAGGGTTAAAGTTAGTGTTTGGGTTATGATTAGGATTAGGTTTAGGTTTAGAGTTAGAGTTAGGTGTTAGTGTTAGGGTAAGGGTTAGGTTTCAGGCTCGAGTTAGGGTTACAGTTAGGATTAGCGTTACTGTTAGGGTTACGGCTAGGGTTAGGGTTAGGGTTAGCGTTAGGTGACTAGAGTTAGGGTTAGGGTTAGTTTTTGGGTTAGGGTTATTTTTAGGGTTTTGGTAGGGTTAGGATTAGGCTCAGCGAAAGGCTTAGGGATAGCGTTTGGGTTAGAAATCAGGGTTAGGATTAGGGTTAGGGTTAGGGTTAGGGTTAGGGTTAGGTCTAGACTACGGTTAGGATTAGGGTTAGGCTTAGGGTTAGGGTTATGCTTAGAGATTTGTTTTGGGTTAAGTTTAGGGTTAGTGTTAGTGTTAGGGGTTGGGTTTAGGGATAGTGTTAGGGTTAGGTTTATGGTTACAGTGAGGTTTAGGGATTAGGTTTAGGGTTAGTGTTAGTGTTATTGATTGGGATAGTGTTAGGTTTAGGGTTAGGTATTAAGTTTAGACTTAGGCTTATTGTTAGGGTTAGGGTTAGGGTTAGGCTTAGGGTTAGAGTTAGTGATAGGGTTAGGTTTATGGTTCGGGTTAGGGTTCGGGTTCGGGTTAGGGTTAGGGGTTAGGGTTCAGGTTATTGTTAGTGTTAGGATTAGGGTCACGGTTAGTTTTCAGGTTATAGTTACGTTTAGTTTTAGGGTTATGGTTATGGATAACGTTCTGTTTAGAGCTTATGGTTAGGGTTAAGTGTAGGCTTATGGTTAGGGTTAGAGGTTAGGGTTAGTATTAAGATTAGGTTAGTTAGGGTTAGAGGTTAGGGTTAGGATTAGGAATAGGATTAGGATTAGGATTATTGTTAGGTATTAATGTTAGGAGTTAGGCTTAGGGTTATAGCTTAGGGTTAGGGGTTAGTTTAATCGGTTAGGGTTAGGGTTAGTGTTAGTGTTAGGGTTAGGGTTCGGGTTCGTGTTATGTTTACAGTTAGGGTTAACGTTACCGTTAGGGTTACGGCTAGGTTTAGCTTTAGGGTTAGGGTTAGAGTGCTAAGGTTAAGGTTACGGTTAGGTTTAGGGTTAGGGTTAGTGTTAGGGTTTTGCTAGGGTTAGGGTTAGGGTTAGGGTGAGGGTTAGGGTGAGGGTTAGAGGGTTAGGGTTAGTGTTAGCGTTAGGGTTATCGTTAGAGGTTCAGGTTAGAGTTAGGGTTACACTTAGCATTATGGTTAGTGTTAGGGTTAGGGTTAGGTTTAGGGTTAGGGATAGGATTATTGTTACCATTAATGTTATGGTTATGGTTTGGTTTAGGGTTAGGGTTAGTGTTACGGATAGTGTTCTAGTAAGAGGTTAGGGTTAGGGATAGGGTTAGGGTTAGTGTTAGGGTTAGGATTAAGGATAGCGTTTGGGTTAGAGTTTGGGGTTAGGGTTAGCGGTAGGGTTAGGGTTATGTTTAGCGTTAGAGGTTAGTGTTAGGGTTAGTGTTTGTGTTAGGGTTAGGGTTAGTGTTAGGGTTAGGTTTACGGTTAGGTTTAGAGGATTACTGCTTGTGTTAGGGTTAGGGTTATGGTGAGAGGTTAGGGTTAGAGTTAGGTTTAGGTTTAGGTTTAGGTTTAGTTTGATGGTTTTGGTAGGGTTAGGATTAAGTTTAGTGTTAGGCTTATGGATAGCGTTCCGGTTAGAATTTAGCATTAGGTTTAGTGTTATGGTAGGGATGAGTGTTAGTGTTAGGGTTAGGCTTGGGGATAGCGTTTGGGTTAGAGTGTGGGGTTAGGCTTAGCGGTAGGGTTAGGGTTAGGGGATTAAAGTTAGGGTTAGGGTTAGGGATAGGATTATTTTTATGGTTAGTGTTAAGTTTATGGTTAGGTTTTGGGTTAGGCTTAGGCTTAGGGTTAGGCTTAGGGAAAGTGTTCAGTTAGAGATTGGGTTTAGGAGTAGCACTAGAGTTAGGGTAATGTTTAGAATTAGAGGTTAGGTATAGGTATAGGGTTAGTGTTAGTGCTAGTGTTAGTGTTTAGGTTACGGTTACGGTTACGGTTAGGGTTAGGGTTAGGGTTAGGGGGTTAGGGTTAGGGTTATGGTTACAGTTAGGGTTAGAGTTTCGAATTAGAGTTAAGGCTATGCTTAGGGTTATTGTTAGGGTTAGGTTTAGGTTAGGGTTAGGATTAGGGGTTAGAGTTCCGGTTAGTTTTAGTGTTAGGATTAAGGTCATTGTTAGCTTTAAGTTAATAGTTACGTTTAGGGTTAGGTTAGTGTTAGGGTTAGGGTTAGGGATACCATTCTGTTTAGAGCTTATGATTAGGGCTAAATGTAGGGATACGGTTACAGTTAGAGGTTAGGGTTAGGGTTAGTGTTAGGGTTACTGTTAGGATTATTGTTAGGTATTAATGTTACGGGTTAGGCTTAGGGTTATGGCTTTGGGTTTGGGGTTAATTTTATTGATTAGGATTATGGTTAGGGTTAGGGTTAGGGTTACAGTTAGGTTTAGGTTAGGCTTACGGTTAGGGTTAGAGATTAGGGCTAGTGTTAGTGTTAAGGTTAGGGTTAGGGTAAGGGTGGTTGTTAGGGTTATGGCTTAAGGTTAGGTGTCATGGTTGGTGTTAGGTTTATGGTGAGGGTTAGGATTAGGGTTAGAGTTTGGGTTAGGTTTAGGGTTAGGGTTAGTTTTAGGTTTAGGGTTAGATGTTTAAGGTAATGTTAGGGTTAACGTTAGTGTTATGGTTAGGTTTAGGGTTAGAGGTTAGGGTTAGGGTTAGAGGTTAGGATTAGGGTTAGTGTTATGGTTAGGTTTCGAGTTAATGTTACGGTTAGGGTTAGAGATTTGTGTTAGGGTTAAGGTTATGCTTTTGGTTAGATTTAAGGTTAGGGTTAGATAGTTAGTTTTACAGTTCGGGTTAGAGTTAGGTTTAGGGTTAGTTTTAGAGGTTAGAGTTAGGGTTAGCTTTAGTGATACTGTTATCGTTAGAGTTAGGGTTTAGTGTTAGGGTTAGGTTTAGAGTTAGGGCTAGGTCTAAGTTTATGGTTAGGATTAAGGTTAGGGTTAGGGTTAGGTTTATGCTTAGAGATTTTGTTTAGGGTTTAGGTTAGGGTTAGCGTTAGTGTTAGGGGTTGGGGTTAGGGATAGTGTTTGGGTTAGCTTTTTGGTTAGGGTTAGTTTTAGGGATTAGGGTAAGGGTTATTGTTAGTGTTATTTATAGGGTTAGTGTTAGGTTTAGGGTTAGGGATTATGTTTAGGCTTAGGGTTATTGTTAGGGTTATGGTTAGGGTTAGAGTGTTAGGGTTAGGGTTAGGGTTATGGTTAGGGTTAGTGTTAGGTTTAGGGGTTAGGGTTAGGGTTAGTGTTCAGATTCATTTTGGTATAGGGTTAGGGATAGGTTTAGTGTTAGGGTTAGGGTAAGATGGATAGGATTTGGGTTAGGGTTAGGTTTAGGTTTAGGGTTATTGTTAGGGTTTTCCTAGGGTTAGGATTAGGCTTAATGTTAGGCTTAGGGATAGCATTCCGGTTAGAGGTGAGGGTTAGGTTTAGGTTTAGTGTTAGGCTTAGGGTTTCGGGTAGGCTTAGGGTCAGAGTTAGAGTTTAGGGTTAATGTTAGGGTTAGGGTTATGGTTAGAGGTTGGGATTAGAGTTAGTGTTAGACTTAGGGTTATGGATAGTGTTATGATTAGGGGTTTGGGTTAGGGTTAGGGTTAGGGATAGGATTATTGTTACGGTGAGTATTAGAGTTATTGTTAGGATTAGGTTTAGGGTTAGGTTTAGGGATAGTGTTCTGGTTAGAGTTTAGGGTTAGGGTTAGTGTTAGGGTTAGGCTTAGGAATAGCATTCAGGTTAGAATTTGGGGTTAGTGTTAGGATTAGGGTTAGGGTTAGGTTTAGGGTTAGAGTTAGGAATAGGTATTAGGTTTAGGATAACTTTAGGGTTAAGTTTAGGGATAGCGTTTGCGTTAGATGGTAGGGTTTGGTTTAGGGGTAGGTTTAGGTTTACAGTTAGGGTTAGAGGTTACTTTTAGTGTTAGGGTTAGTGTTACGGTTAGGGCTTAAAGTTAGGGGTCAGATTTGGGGTTAGGTTTATGGTTACGGTTAGGATTAGTTTTAGAGTTATGGTTGGGTTTAGTGTTAGTGTTAGGGATAGGGTTAGTGTTAGGGTTAGGTTTAGGGTTAGGGTTTGGGTTACTGTTAGGGTTAGGGTTAGGTTTAGGGTTAGGGTTAGGGTTTGGTTTATGGCTTGGGTTACGGTTAGGGTTAGGGTTATGTTTAGGGTTTGTGTTACGGTTGTGGTTAGGGTTATGGTTAGGTTTAGGGTTATGTTTAGGGTTAGGGTTACGATTAGGGTTAGAGGATTGGGTTGGTTTTAGGGTTTAATTTAGGTTTAGAGTTTAGGGTATGGTTGGGTTAGAGATTAGGGTTATGTTTAGGGTTAGGGTTCGGGTTAGGGTTAGGGTTAGCATTATGTTTAGGTTTAGGGTTACAGGTTAGTGTTAGGGTTAGGGTTATTGATTGGGTTATCATTAGAGTTAGGGTTTATGGTAGTGCTAGGGTTAGTGTTAGTGTGAATGTTAGGGTTAGGGTTAGGGTTACGGTTAGGGTTTGAGTTAGGCTTAGAGCTTTTGGTTTGGGTCAAGGTTAGGGTTAGGGTTAGGGTTTAGGGTTAGGGTTAGTGTTAGGGTTCGTGTTAGGGTTAGGGTTAGGGTTAGGGTTAGAGGGATAGGTTTAGCATTAGGGTTAGTTTTATTGTTAAGGTTAATGTTAGGGTTAGGTATAGGTTTTGGGTTATGTTTAGGGTTAGGGGTTATGGTTAGTGTTAGAGTTAGTGTTTGGTTCGTTTTGTGATAGGGCTATGTTTAGGGTTAGGGTTTTGGTTAGGGTTAGAGTGTTAGGGTTTGTTTTAAGTTTAGGGTTTGGGTTAGTGTTAGGGTTATGGTTGGGTTATGATTTGTTTAGGGTTAGCGTTAGCGTTGGGGATTAGGGTTAGGGTTAGGGTTCGTGTTCATGTTACGATAGTTTTAGGGTTAGGGTTAGGGTTGGAGGGTTAGGATTAGGTTTAGATTTAGGGTTTCGGTTAGTGTTAGGGTTATGGTTGGGTTATGGTTGGGTTACAGTTAGGTTTAGTGTTAGGGTTATTGTTAGGGTTTGAGGTTAGGGTTAGGGTTAGGTTTAGGGTTTTGGTTACAGTTAGGTTAGGGTTATTGTAAGGTTTAGGGTTAGAGTCAGGTTTATGGTTAGGATCCATGTTATATTTTAGCGTTAGGTTTATGGTTAAAGTTAAGGTTACGGTTAGGGTTATATGTTAGGATTAGTGTTAGGGTTAGAGTTTTGCTTTAGAGTTAGTCTTAAGGTTAGTGTTACAGTTAGGTTTAGGGTTAGGGCTTAGGGTTAGGGTTTGGGTTACGGTTAAGGTTATGATTATGGTTAGGTTTATCGTTAATGTTAGGGTTAGTGTTGGGGTTCCGGTTAGAAGTTAGGTTTAGTGTTAGGGTTAGGGTTATGTATAGTGTTAGAGGTTACAGTTAGTGTTAGGGTTAGCGTTAGTGTTACTGTTAGGTTTAGAGTTAAGTTATGGTTAGGGTTAGAGATATGGGTTAGGGTTAGGCTTATGGTTAGGATTAGGGTTAGGGTTAGGGTTAGAGAATTAGGTTTAGAGTTAGGGTTGGCGTTAGGTTTATGGTTAGGGTTTGAGGTTAGGGTTAGTGATAGGGTTATCGTTAGAGTTAGGGTTTAGGCTTAGTGTTAGGTTTAGGGTTACGGTTAGCATTAGGGTTAGGGTTATGTTTTGGCTTAGACATTTTGTTTAGGGTTAAGGTTATGGTTAGTGTTATGGTTAGGGGTTGGCGTTAGGTATAGTATTAGGGTTAGTTTTATGGTTAGGGTTAAGTTTGGGGATTAGGGTTAGGGTTAGTGTTAGTGTTATGGATAGGGTTAGTGTTAGGTTTAGGTTTAGGGATTAGGTTTAGGCTTAGGGTTAGAATTAGGGTTAGGCTTAGGGTTAGCGTTAGGGATAGTCTTATGTTTAGGGTTAGGTTTAGTGTTAGGATTAGTGGTTAGGGTTAGGATTAGTTTTATGCTTAGCTTTAGGGTTAGAGGTTAGTGTTAGGATTAGGGTTACCTTTAGTGTTGAGTTAGGGTTAGAATTAGAGGATTAGAGGTTTAGGTTGAGGGTTAGGTTTATGGTTACTGTTAGGGTTAGGTTTAGGGTTAAGGTTACAGTTAGAGCTAAGGGTTAGGGTTAGGTTTATCGTTAGGGTTATGGTTAGATGGGTTAGGGTTAGTGTTGGTGTTAGGGTTAAGGTTAGCATTAGGTTTAGAGGTTCAGGTTAGGGTTTGTGTTAGGGTTAAGTTTTGGGTTAGTGTTAGGGTTAGTGTTCAGGTTCGTGTTAGGTTTGGGGTGAGATTTAGTGTTAGCATTAGTGTTATGGACAGTTTTAGGGTTAGGCTTAGATTTAGGTTAGGGTTAGAGGATTACGGTTAGGGTTAGGGTTAGGGTTTGGTAGGGTTAGGGTTAGGGTTAGGGTAAGGGTTAGTGATAGCATTCGGGTTAGAGGTTAGGGTTATGATTAGGGTTAGAGGTTAGGGTTAGGGTTAGTGTTAGTGTTAGGGCTTAGGGTTAGGGTTCAGGGTTAGGGGTTAGGGTTGTGAGTAGAGTTAGCATTAGGATTAGAGTTAGGGTTAGGTTTAGTGGTAGGGTTAGAGGTTTAGGGTTAGGGTTGGTTAGGGTTAGGGTTAGAGGTTCGGGTAAGTTTTAAGGTTAGGGTTAGTGTTAGGGTTTAGGGTTAGGGTTATTGTAATGGTTAGCAATAGTGTTACGGTTAGTGTTAGGGTTATGGTTTTGATTACGTTTAGGTTTTGTGTTATATTTAGGGATAGGTTTCAGGTTAGAGTTTAGGGTTAGGTTTAGGGTTAGCGTTATGCTTAGTGTTAGAGGTTAGTGTTAGGTTTAGGGTTAGGATTAGTGTTAGAGCTTATGGTTAGGTGTTAGGGTAATGGTTAGAGCTTAGGGTTAGGGGTTAGTGTTACGGTTTAGGGTTAGGTTTAGGGTTTGAATTCCTGTTACTGTTACAGTTAGGTTTAGCATTACCAGTAGGTTTATGGCTAGGGTTAGTGTTAAGGTTAGTGGTAGGATTATGGTACGGTTAGGGTTAGGGTTAGTGTTAGGGTTAGAGTTAGGGATAGTCTTCGGGTTAGATTTAAGGGTTAGTGTTAGGGTTAGCATTACTGTTAGGGATAGAACTTAGTGTTAGGGTTAGTATTAGGATCAGTGTTAGAGCTTATGATTAGGGTTTCGGGTTAGGGCATGGGGTTAGGGTTTGGAGTTAGGGTTAGTGTAATGGTTATTGTTAGGTTTAGGGTTAGGGTTAGGGTTACAGTTAGTGTTAGGGATTGGGTTACAGTTAGGTTTAGGCTTAAGGTTAGGGTTAACATTAGCATTAGGGTTGGGGTTACGGTTACGATTAGGTTCAGATTAAGGGTTAACTTTAGGGTTAGAGTTTAGGGTTAGTGTTAGGTTTAGGGTTAGGCTTAGGGTTAGAGTTACAATTTTAGGGTTAGCGTTAGCATTAGATTTAGGGTTAGGATTAAACATTAGGGTTAGGGTTAGGGTTAGTGATTGGGTTAATGTTTAGGGTTAGGGATAGGGTTAGTGTTAGGTTTAGGGTGAGCGATTAGATTTAGGGTTAGGGTTAGGGTTATTGTTAGGGATAGGTTTAGGATTATGCTTAGGGTTAGGTTTAAGGATAGTGTTAGGTTTAATGTTAGGGTTAGGATTACGGTGAGAGGTTAGGTTTAGGTTTAGGATTAGGGTTAGGTTTATGCTTATGGGTAGGGGTTAGTGTTAGGGTTAGGTTTAGGTTAGTGTTAGAGTTAGGTTTAGTGTTAGGTGTTTGGGTTAGAGTTAGGGATATGGATAGGATTGGGGTTACATTTAGTGTTAGAGTTATATTTAGGTTTAGTGTTTGGTTTAGAGTTAGGGATAGTGTTTGGGTTAGAAATTAGGTTTCGTGTTTTAGGTTAGCGTTATGGTTAGTGTTAGAGGTTAGTGTTAGTTTTAGGGTTAGGATTATGGATAGAGCTTATGGTTAGGGGTTAGGGTTCGAGTTAGGGCTTAGGGTTAGCAATTAAGGCTAGAGGTTAGGGTTATGGTTAGGGTTATGGTTAGGGTTATGTTTAGGGTTCGGGTTAGGGTTACAGTTAGGGTTAGAGATTAACGTTATTGCTAGTGTTAGAGTTAGGATTTGGTTTAGGTGTTAGCGTTATGGTTAGTGTCAGGGTTAGGGTTATGGATAGGGATTAGGGTTAGGGTTAGGGGTTAGGGATATTGTTAAGGTTAGGGTTAGGGATAGCTTTCGGCTTAGAGGTTAGTGTTAGGGTTAGGGTTAGGTTTTGGGTTAGGGCTGAGGTTACATTTAGGTTAGGGTTAGGTTTAGGGTTAGGGTTAGGATTAGTGTTAAGGCTTAGTTAGGGGTTAGGCTTAGGGTTATGGCTTAGAGTTAGGGGTTAGGCTGAGGGGTTAGGATTATGGTTAGGGTTAGTGTTACACTTAGGTTTAGGTTTAGTGTTAGGGTTAGGGTTAGAATTAGGGTTCAGGTTCGTGTTAGGGTTACAGTTAGCGTTAGAGTTAACATTTTGGTTACGGCTAGCGTTAGGGTTAGGGTTAGATTTAGGTTTAGGGTTAGTGCTAGTGTATTGTAAGGGTTAGGATTATGATTAGGGTTAGGCTTAGAGATAGCGTTTGGGTTCGAGTTTAGGTTTAGGGTTATGGGTAGTTTTAGGGATACGTTTAGGCTTAGAAGTTAGGGTAAGGATTAGTGTTAGTGTTAGTGTTAGTGTTAGGGTTAGTGTTAGGATTAGGTTTAGGGTTAGGGTTAGGGTTGGGTTAGGGTTAGAGGGTTAGGGTTAGTGTTAGGTTTAGAGTTTCTTGTTAGAGTTAGGGTTAGGCTTAGGCTTATGGTTAGTGTTTGGCTTAGGGGTTTGGTGTAGTGTTAGGGTTACGGTTAGGATTAGGGTTACAGTTAGTGTTAGGGTTATGGTTATTTTTTATGTTTAGGGTTATTGTTAGGATTACAGTTAGGGTTAGAGACCACAGTTATTGTTAGCGTTACAGTCCTGGTTAGGGTTAGTGTTAGGTTTAGGTTTACGTATTAGTGTTATGGTTAGTGTGAGGGTTAGTGTTAGGGTTAGGTTTACATATTAGTGTTATGGTTAGTGTGAGGGTTAGTGTTAGGGATACGGATTAGGGTTAGTGTTAGTATGATTTTTGGGTTAGGGGTTAAGGTTAGGGTTAGGGTTAGGTTTATGGTTAGGGTTAGTGTTAGAGTTAGGGTTAGGCATTGCGTTCCGGTTAGAGTTTAGGGATGGGGTTATGGTTTTTGTTAGGGTTAAGGTTAATGTTAGGGTTAGGATTAGGGTTAGGTTTAGGGTTAGGATTAGTGTTAGGGCTTAAGGATAGTGGTTAGACATAGGGTTATGGAATAGCATTAGAGATTAGGCTTAGGAGTTAGAATTATGGTTAGGATTAAGGTTACAGTTAGGTTTAGGTTTAGGGTTATGGTTAGGTTTAGAGATTAGGGTTAGGGTTAGGGTTACGGTTAGGGTCAGAGGTTAGGGTTAGCGTTATTGTTAGGGTTAAGGATAGGGTTAGGATTATGGATGGGTTAGGGTTAGGGTTACAGTTAGATTAGATTAAGGTTTATGTTTAGGATTAGAGATTAGGGTTAGGGTTAGCTTTAGGGTGAGGCTTAGGGTTATGGTTAGAGGGTAAGGTTTAGGGTTAGCTTTAGTATTAGGGTTAGGGTTAAATGTTAGGATTAGTGTTATGCTTAGTGATAGGGTTATCGTTAGTGTTAGCATTTAGACTTAGGGATAGGGTTAGGTTTAGGGTTAGGGTTACAGTTAGGGTCAGGTTTAGAGTTATGTTTAAGGATTTGGATTAGTGTTAAGGTTAGGGTTAGGTTTTTGATTAGGGTTTGGGGTTATGGATAGTATTAGGCTTAGGTTTATGGTTTAGGGTTTGGGTTAGGGTTAGAGGGCTAGGGTTAGGGTTATGGTTGGGTTTATGGTTAGGGTTAGTTTTAGGATTTTGGTAGCTTTAGGATTAGGCTTAAGTTTAGGTTTAGTGATAGCGTTCGTGTTAGAGGTTATGGTTAGTGTTAGGGTTAGTTTTAGGGTTACAGTTAGGGTTAGAGGCTAGGGTTAGAGTTAGGGTTAGTGTTAGGATTAGGGTTAGGGTTAAGGTTAGGGTTAGGGTTAGGGTCAGAGGGTTACAGTTAGTGTTAGCATTAGGGTTATGTTTAGAAGTTTGTGTTAGAGTTAGGGTTAGGCTTAGGGTTATGGTTTATGGTAGGGTTAGGGGTTTGGGTTAGCATGAGTGTTAGGGTGAGGATTAGGGTTACAGTTAGTGTTAGAATTACGTTTAGTTTTAGGGTTAGGGTTAGTGTTAGGGATAGTTTTTGGCTTATAAGTTAGGGTTAGGGTTAGCATTATGTTTAGGGATAGAGTTTAGTATTAGTGTTAGCGTTAGCATTAGGGTTAGAGCTTATGCTTAGGGGTTAATATTAAGTTTATGGTTAGGATTAGGGTTAGGGTTATGGATAGGGTTATGGTTACGGTTATGGTTAGGGTTACAGTTAAGGTTAGAGATTAGGGTTATTGTTAGCATTACAGTTCAGTTTAGGGTTAGGGTTAGGTTTATGTGTTAGTGTTACAGTTTGTTTTAGGATTAGGATTAGGAATATGGATTAGGGTTAGGGTTAGGGTTAGTTTTAGCGTTAGGGGTTAGGGTTAGGGTTAGGTTTTAGGGTTAGTGTTAGAGTTAGGGTTAGGGTTAGGGTTAGTGTTAGGGTTAAGGTTACTGTTAGGGTTAGGTTTAGGGTTAGGGTTAGTCTTAGGATTAGTGTTAGTGCTTAAGGTTCAGGTTTATTCTTCGGGTTATGGCTTAGGTTTGAGATTAGGCTTAGGGTTTAGGATTATGTTTAGGGTTAGGTTTACAGTTAGGTTTAGGGTTAGGGTTATGGTTAGTAGGTTTAGAGATTAGGGTTATTGTTAAATTTAGGGTTAGGTTTACGGTTAGTGTTAGATGTTAGGGTTAGTGTTAGGGGTAATGTTAGTGTTAGGATTAGGGTTAGGGTTAGGGTTATTGTTAGGTTAGGTTTAGATTAAGGGTTACTTTTAGGGTTAGAGATTAGTTTTAGGATTAGGTGTAGGGTTAGGCTTAGGGATAGGGTTAGATGGTTAGGGTGAGGGTTAGCGTTAGCTTTAAAGTTTAGGGTTAGGGTTAGGGATAGGGTTATAGTTATGGTTTAGTTTAGGGTTAGGGAAAAGGTTAGTGTTAGGGTTATGGTTAGGCTTAGGGTTACAGTTAGGGTCAGGGTTAGAATTAGGTTTAGGGATTTGGGTTAGGTTTAAGGTTAGGGTTAGTGTAAGGTTTAGGATTCAGGTTTGGTGTTACAGATAGTGTTACTGTTAGGTTTATGGTTTGGGTTTGGAATAGGGATTAGGTTTAGGCTTAGGATTAGGGTTAGTGATAGCGTTAGCGATAGGGTTAGTGTTAAGTTTAGGGTGAGGGATTAGGTTTAGTGTTAGGGTTATTGTTAGGGATAGGTTTATGATTAGGCTTAGGTTTAAGTTTAAGGATAGGTTTAGGTTTATGGTTTATGATTAGGTTTAGTGATAGGGTTAGGATTACAGTTATTGCTTAGTTTTAGGGTTATGATTAGGGTTAGGTTTAGGGCTTAGTGTTATGTTTAGAGTTAGAGTTAGGCTTAGTGTTAGAGGGTTAGTGTGAAGGTTAGGGGTATGGTTCGGCTTAGGGTTATGGTTAGGGTTATGGTTAGAGGTTAAGTTTGGGGTTAGGGTTAAGGTTAGCATTAAGGTTAGAGTTTCAGGTTTGGGTTTGTGTTAGGGTTAGGTTTAGGAGTTAGTGTTAGGGTTATTGTTTGACTTCATGTTACGATTAGGGTGAGGTTTAGCATTACCGTTAGTGTTATGGCCAGGGTTAGGTTAGGGTTAGGGTTAGGATAGGGTTAGAGTGTTATGGTTAGGTTACTGTTAGGGTTATGGTAGGGTTAGGGTAGGGTTAGGGGTAGGGTTAGGTTTAGCGTCAGAAATAGCATTTGGGTTAGAGGTTAGGGTTTGTGTTAGGGATAGTGTTAGGGTTACGATTAGGGTTAGAGTTTAGCGTTATGGTTATGAATAGGGTTAGAAGTTAGGGTTAGTTTTAGTGTTAGTGCTAGGGCTTAGAGTTAGGGGTCAGGGTTAGGGGTTATGATTATGGATAGAGTTAGCATTAGGGTTAGAGTTAGGGTTAGGTTTAGTGGTAGGGTTAGATGTTTAGGTTTAGGGTTAGGGTTAGGGTTAGAGGTTCGGGTAAGTGTTAAGGTTAGGCTTAGGGTTAGGGTTAGGGTTAGAGTTAGGGGTTAGGGTTAGGGTTATTGTTATGGTTAGCAATAGGGTTACAGTTAGTGTTAGGGTTATGGTTCAGGTTACGTTTAGGGTTAGGCTTTGGTTTAGGGATAGAGTTCAAGTTAGCGTTTAGGATTAGGGTTATGGTTAGCATTACATTTAGGGTTAGAGGTTAGTGTTAGGGTTAGGGTTAGAATTAGGGTTAGAGCTTATGGTTAGGGGTTAGGGCAAGGGTTAGAGCTTAGGGTTAGGGGTTATTGTTATGGTTTAGGGTTAGGGTTAGTGTTCGAATTCCTGTTAGTGTTAGGGTTAGGGTTAGTGTTACCATTAGGTTTATTGATAGGGCTAGGGTTAGGGTTAGGGTTAGGTTTAGGTTTTGGGTTAGGGTTAGGGTTAGTGTTAGGATTATTGTACGTTAGAGTTAGGTTTAGGGTTAGGTAAGTGTTAGAGTTAGGGTTAGTGTTATAGGGTTATGGTGAGCCATAGGGTTAGGGTTACGGTTAAGGTTAGTTTTAGGTCTAGGGTTATGCTTAATGCATGGGGTTATTGTTAGGGTTAGGGCTATGATTTGGGTTAGGGTTAAGTTTAGCGTTAGGGTTAGAACTTAGCGTTTGGGGTATGGTTAGTGTTGGGGTTAGGGGTTAGGGGTTAGGGTTACAGTTATAGTTCATGTTCGTGTTAGGGTTACGGTTAGGGTTAGTCATACAGTTAGGTTTACAGCTAGGGTTGGGGTTAGTGTAAGGGTTAGGGTTAGGGTTAGAGGGTTAGGGATAGGGTTAGGCTTAGGTTTAGGGTTAGGGTTAGTTTTAGGGTTATGTTAGGTTTAGGGTTAAGTTTAGGGTTAGAGTTCGGTTAAGAATTATGGTTAGCCTTAGGGTTTTGGTTAGGTTTACGGTTGGGGGTCAGCCTTAGGGTTAGTGTTAGTGTTAGGCTTAAGGTTACAGATAGTGTTAGGGTTGTGGTTAGGTTTAGGTTTAGGATTAGGGTTAAGGATAGTCTTCAGTTGAGAGGTTAGGGATAGGGTTAGGTTTAGCGTTACTTTTAGGGTTAAATGTTAGAGTTAGTTTAGGGTTAGGATTAGGGTAGGAGCTTATGGTTAGTTGTTACGCTTATGGTTAAGGGTTAGGGTTAGGGGTTAGGGTTAGGTTTAGTGTTAGGTTTAAGGTAACGTTTAGTGTTAGGGATAGGGTTAGGTTTAGGCTTAGGGTTCGGTTTAAAGATAGGGTTAGGTTTTGTGTTAAGGTTAAGATTACGGTTAGGGGTTAGGATTAAGGTTAGGTTTAGGGTTATGGTTAGGGGTTAGTGTTAGGGTTCGGGTTAGGTTCATGTTAGAGTTAGGGTTAGTGTTAGTGGGTTAGGGTGAGGGATAGGTTTAGGGTTATGGCCAAGGTTAGTGTTAGGCCTAAGGTTATGCTTAGTGGTTAGGGTTAGTGTTAGGGTTAGAGTTATGATTAGGGTTAGGGTTAAGTTTAGCGTTAGGTTTAGAGGTTAGGGTTTGTGTTATTGTTAGCGTTGGGCTCTGGGGTTAGGAGTTAGGGGTTAGGGTTACGGTTATAGTTTGTGTTTGTGTTATGGTTATGCTTAGGGTTAGCATTATGGTTAGGTTTATAGCATAGGTTAGGGTTAGTGTTAGTGTTAGGGTTAGGGTAAGTGGGTTAGGGATAGTGTTAGGCTTAGGTTTAGGATTCGGGTTAGTTTTAGGGTTATGGTAGGTTTAGGGTTAAGTTTAGAGTTAGAGGTTCGGTTTAGAGTTAGGGTTAGCCTTAGGATTTTGGCTAGGGATAGGTTTGAGGGTCAGGGTTAGGGTTAGTGTTAGGTTTAGGATTAAGGTTACGGTTAGTGTTAGAGTTGTGGTTAGGTTTAGGGTTAGGGTTAGGGTTAGGTTTAGGGATAGTGTTCAGTTTAGAGGTTAGCTTTAGGGTTAGGGTTAGGGTTAGCATTATGGTTAAGTTTAGGTTTAGGATTAGGATTAGAGTAGGAGCTTATAGTTGTTAGGGTTAGGGTTAGGTTTAGGGGTAAGAGTTATTGTTAGGTTTAGGTTTAGTGTTAGGTTTAAGGTAATGGTGAGTGTTTGGGTTAGGATTAAGCTTAGGGTTAGGTTTAGGTTTAGGAGTAGTGGTCAGGGTTAAGGGTTTGGGTTATGATTAAGGTTAGCCTTAGGGTTAGTGTTACGGTTAGGTTTAGCGTTATGGTGAGGGTTACAGTTAGGGTTAGTGTTAGAGTTAGAGTTAGTGTTGGAGTTAGGGTTAGGAATTTCTGTTAGGGTTAGGGTTAGGTTTAGAGTTAGGATTAGGAATTTGGTTTAGGGTTAACTTTAGGGTTAGGGATAGAGTTAGGGGTTGGCGTTAGGGATATTGTTAGTGTTAGGTTTGTGGGTAGTATTAGAGTTAGGGATTCGGGTTAGTTTTAGATTTAGGGATAGAGTTAATGTTAGGTTTAGTTTTAGGGATTAGGGTTAGGGTGATGGTTATTATTAGGGTTAGGGTTAGGGTTAGGCTAAGGGTTAGCCTTAGGGATAGGGTTAGGTTTAAGTTTAGGTTTAGGGTTTGTGTTAGGGTTATGGATAGGGTTTAGTGTTAGGGTTGGGATTAGTGTTAGGGTTCGGCTTAGGGATGGAGGTTAGTGTTAGTGTTCGGGTTAGGGATGGGGGTTAGTGTTAGGGTTAGGGTTAGCGATAGAGATAGAGTTAGGTTTGGCGTTAGTGGATTAGGGAGAGTTTTAGGGTTATGGTTAGGGTTAGGTTTAGGGTTCAGTTTATGGTTAGAGGTTAGGGTTATGGTTATGGTTAGGTTTAGGGTTCGTGTTAGGGTTATGGTCCGGGTTAGCACGACCATTAGGGTTAAGGTTAGGGTTAGGGTTAGGGTTTGAGTTATGTTTAGAGAGCTAGGGTTAGGGTTAGGGTTAGGGTTAGGTTTAGGCTTTGGGTTAGTGTTAGGTTTATGGTAGTATTACGGTTAGAGGTTCGGGTTAGAGTTAGGGTTATGCCTGTGGTTATGTTTAGCGTTAGGATTAGGGGTTAATTTTAGGGTTAGTGTTAGTGTTAGGATTAGTGTTACAGTTAGTGTTAATGTTATGCTTAGGTTTAGGGATAGTGGTAGAGTTAGGGATAGGTTTCGTGTTAGAGGTGAGGTTTAGGGTTAGGGTTAGCATTACAGTTAGGGTTAGAATTTAGAGTTAGAGTTAGGGTTAGGATTAGGGTTAGATCTTATGGATAGGTGTTAGGGTTAGTGTTAGGGTTTAGGTGTCAGGATTAGGATTAGGGTTAGGTTTAGGGTTAGGGTTAGAGTGAGGGTTAGGCTTAGTGTTAGGGTTAGGGATAGGGATCAGGGTTAGGGTAAGGGTTATGGTCAGGGTTAGGGTTAGAGTTAGGGTTACGGATAGGGATTAGGCTTAGTGTAAGTGTTTGGCTTAAGTTTAGGGATAGTGTTTGATTTAGATGTTAGGGTTAGGTTTAGGGTAGGGTTAGGTTTACGGTTTGGGTTTGAGGTTAGGGTTAGTGTTAGGGTTAGGGCATAAGGTTAGGGATCAGAATTGGTGTTAGGTTTATGACTAGGTTTAGTATTAGGGTTAGAGTTAGGGTAAGGGCTGGGTGAGATGTTTAAAGTCAGGGTTAGAGTTAGGGTTATATTTTAGGGTTAGAGTTAGTGTTAGGGTTAGTGTTATGGTTAGGTTTAGGGTTAGGGTGTAGGTTTAGGGTTAGGGTTAGTGTTAGGGTTTGGGTTAAGGTTAGGGTTAGTGTTATGGTTAGGTTTAGGGTTAGGGTTAGTTTAGGGTAAAGTTTTGAATTAAAGGTTATGGTTATGGTTAGGTTTAGGGTTACAATTAGTGTTAGAGGATAGAGTTGGTGTTAGGGATAAGGTTAGGTTTAGATTTAAGGCTATGGTTAGGGCTTGAGATTAGGGTTAGGTTTAGGGTTACATTAGGATTGGGTCTAGGGTTAGGGTTAGAGGTTTATGATTAGGGTTAGGGTTAGGGTTAGCGTTATGTTTTGGGTTAGAGTTTGAGGTTAAGGTTAGGTTTAAGTTTAGTGGTAAGGTTATAGTTAGAGATAGGGTTTAGGGCAAGTATTAGGGTTCGTATTAGTGTTAATGTTAGGGTTATGTTTAGGGTTAGGGTTAAAGTTAGGCTTAGAGATTTTGGTTTGGGTTAATGTTAGAGTTAGGGTTTGGGTTAATGGTTGGGGTTAGGAATAATGTTAGGGTTAGGTTAGGGCTAGGTTTAGGGTTAGGTTTAGTGTTAGGTTTAGGGTTAGGTTAGGGTTAGTGTTACGGTTAGGTTTAGGGGTTAGTGTTAGGCTTAATCTTAGGGTTAGAGTTAACGTTAGTGTTAAGGTTAGTGTTAGATGGTTAGAGTTAGGGTTAGGGTTACCGCTAATGTTAGGGTTAAGTTTAGGGTTAGGGTTATTGTTAGGGTTAAGGTTACCTTGAGGTTTAGGGTTAGAGTTAGTGTTAGGGTTAGCATTAGGGTTAGGAATAGGGATTAGAGTTAGGGTTAGGTTTAGGTTCAGGGTTAGTGTTAGGGTTAGGGCTAGGGGTCAGGGTTAGGGTTAGGGTTAGAATTAAGGTTATTATTAGTGTTAGGGTTAGGTTGAGGTTTAGGGTTAGGTTTAGGGTTAGGTTTAGTGTGTTAGTGTTAGGTTTAGAGTTAGTGTTACGTTTAGGGTTAGGTTTAGCGTTAGGATTAGGTTTAGAGTTAGGGTTAGGGATAGTGTTATAGAATGGCTTTGGGTTAGGGTTAGGGTTAGGGTTAGGGATAGTTTTAGATTGAGTTTTAGGGTTAGTTTTAGGGTTAGGGTTAGAATTTAGGTTTAGTGATAGGTTTATGGTTAGAGTTAGGGATAGATTTAGGGTTAGGATTAGTGATAGAGGTTAGGGTCAAGCTTAGTGTTGTGGTTAGGGTCAGGTTTAGGGTAGGGTTAGAAGTAAGGGTTAGGTTTAGTTTTAGGGGTCGGGTTAGGTATTTCGGTCAGTGTTATGGTTAGTTTAAGGGGTACGTTTAGGGTAATGGTTACGGATTGATCTTAGGTTTAGGGTTAGTTTTATGGTTGTGGTTAGGGTTAGGGTTAATGTTAGGGTTAGGGTTAGGATTAGGGTTAGTGTTATGGTTACAGTTAGGTTTAGGGTTAAATTTTAGGGGTAGTGTTACATTTAGTATTAAGGTTATTTTTTGGGTTAGGATTAGAATTTAGGGTTACAGTTAGTTTTAGGGTTAGGGTTATGGTTACGGTTAGGCTTACGATTTCGTTTAGGGTTAGGGTTAGGTGTTAAGTTTTATGAGGATTATGGTTTGGTTTCGGGTTAGGGTTAGGTTTAGGGTTATGGTTAATTTTTACCGTTAGGTTTATGGTTATGGTTAGGTTTAGGGTTATGTTTAGGTTGAGAGTTGAAGGTTAGGATTAAGGTTAGGTTTAGAAGTTTTTTTAGTGTTAGTGTTAGGTTTAGTGTTAGTGTTAGTGTTAGGGTTAGAGGTTAGTGTTAGTTTTAGAGATAGGTTTAGAGTTAAAGTAAGGGTTATGGTTAAGTTTAGGGTTAGAGGTATGGGTTAGCATTAGGGTTAGTGTTAGGGTTATGGTTATGGTTAGGTTTAAGGTTAGCGTTAGTTTTAGGGTTGGGTTAGGGTTAGTGTTAGAGGTATAGGTTAGTGTTCGGGTTAGGGTTAGTTTTAGGGTTATGGTAAGTTTAGTGTTAGTGTTAGGGTTACGTATTATGGTCAGTGTTAGTGTTAGTTTAATGGGTAGGTTTAGAGTTAGGGTTAGCGATTAATGTTAGGTTTAGTTTTAGGTTTATGGCTAGGGTTAAGGTTAGGGTTATTGTTAGTTTTAGGGTTAGAGTTTAGGGTTATGAATAGATTTAGGGTTATTGTTAGTGTTAGGGTTATGTTTCGGTTTAGAATTTAGGGTTAGGTTTAGTGTTAGGTTTAGGCTTAGAAGTTATGGTTAGGGTGAGTGTTAGGGTTAGTGTTAAACCTTAGGTTACATTTAGCGTCACGGATAGCGTTAGGGTTAAACATTAGGTTTAGGTTTAGCTTCACGGTTAGCATTAGGGTTAGGTTTAGAGGTAAGTGTTAGGGTTATGTTTAGGGTTAGTGTTAGGGTTAGGTTTAGGTTTAGAGCTATGTTTAGGTTTAGGGTCAATGTTAGTGTTAAGAATATAATTAGGGTTAGGGTGAGGGTTAGGATTAGGGTCATGGTTAGGCTTTGGTTTACGGTTATGGTTAGGGTTAGGGTTATGTTAAGGGTTAGTGTTAGGTTGAGGTTTAGGGTTAGGATTAGGGTTAGGGTTAGGTTTAGGGTTTGAAGTTAGGTTTAATGTTAGTTTTAGGGTTACGGTTAGGGATAGTTTTAGGGTTAGGGTTAGTGTTAGATGTTTGGGTTAGCGTTAGGGTTAGCGTTAGGGTTAGGATTAGAGGTATGACTGAGGGTTAGGTTTTAGGGTAGGGCTATGTTTAGGGTTAGGGTTAGGGATAGGGGTTAGGTGTTAGGTAGAGTGCTAGGTGTAGGCTTCGTGTTACGGTAGGTGTTACGGTTACGATTAGGTTTAGGTTTAATGTTATGGTTAAGGTTTTAGTGCAGAATTAGTGTTAGGGGTAGCATTAGTGTTTTGCTTTCAGTTAAAGTTTAGGGTTTAGGGTTTCGTTTATGGTTAAACTTAGGGTTAACTTTATGGTTGGGGTTATGGTAGTGTTAGGGTTAGTATTACTGTCAGGTTTAGGGTTTGTTTAAGGGGTAGGGTTAGTGTCAGGGCTAGGGATTAATGCTAGGTTTAGGGTCAGTCTTATGTTTAGGGTTAGGGTTAGGTATAGTGTAACGTTTAGGGTTTGGTTTTGTGTTAGAGTTTAGGTTTAGGGTTAGGATTAAGGTTAGGATTAGAATTTAGGCTTAGGGTTATATTTAGGATTAGCATTACGTTAGGGTTACGGTTAGGTTTAGGTTTACAGTTAGTTTTAGGGTTAGATTTAGGGTTAGGTTTATGGGTTAAGTGTTAGGGATAGGATTAGGGTTAGTGTTAGAGTTAGGCTTAGGTTTACAATTAGTTTTAGGGTTATAGTTATGGTTAGGGCTAGGGGTTAAGTGTTAGGGTAGGTTTAGGGTTATTGTTAGGTTTAGCGTTAGGGTTACGGTTAGGGTTAGGGTTATGTTTACGGTTAGGTTTAGGGTTACGGAAAGTGTTAGTGTTATGGTTAGGGTTTAGGCTTAGGGTTAGGGTTAGGATTATTGTTAGGCTTATGTTTAGAGGTAAGTGTTAAGTTTAGTGTTAGAGTTTGGGGTTAGGGTTAGGGTTAGGCTTAGTGTTTATGGTTACGGTTAGGGTTAGGGTTAGGGTTTGTGTTAGGGGTAATGTTAGGGTTAGGGTTAGAGTTACGGTTAGGGTTAAGGTTACAGGTATGGGTTAAGTTTATGGTTAGGGTTAGGGTTAGGGTTAGGTTTAGGGTTATGCTTTGGTTATGGTTAGGCTTAGGGTTAGGTATTACAGTCTGTTTTAGGGTTAGTTTAAGGGGTAGGGTTATGGTTAGGGTTAGGGATTAATGTTAGGTGTAGTGTTATGGTTAGAGTTAGGGTTAGTGTTAGGGTTAGGATTAGATGTTAGCGTTAGAGGTAGGGTTAGGGTTATGGTACGGGTAGGTTTAGGGTTAGGGGTTAGTTGTTAGCTAGAGGGTTAAGATTACGCTTCGGGTTATGGTTAGCGTTAGTGTTACAATTAAGTTTAGGGTTAGGCTTAGGTTTATGTTTAGGTGTTAAGTTTTAGGAAGAGGGTTATGATTAGGCTTCGGGTTAGGATTAGGGGTAAGGTTTTAGGGATAGAGTTAGCATTACGGTTAGTTTTAGGGTTAGAGTGAGGTTTAGGGTTATGTTTAGGTTTAGGGTAAGGTTCAGGTTTAGGGATAGTGTTAGGTTTAGGGTTGGGTTTAGGGTTAGGGATAGTGTTAGGGTTAGGGTTAGGGTTATGGTTTAGGGTTAGTTTTAGGGATAGAGTTTAGGTTTAGGGTTAGGTTTAGTTTTAAGTTTAGGGTTAGCGTTATGTTTGGGATTACAATTTATGGTTGGGGTAGGATTAAGGTTAGGGTTACATTTAAGGTTAGGGTTAGGGTTAGGTTTAGTGTTAGAGTTAGGGTTTAGTTGTTAGAGAGAATTAGGGTTAGGCTTCCGGTTAGGGTTAGGTTTTTGGGTTATGATTAGTTTCAGGCTTAGGTTTATGGTTAGGGTTATGGTTAGGTTTAGGTTTCAGGTTAGATTTAGAGATAGGGTTAGTGTTAGGGTTAGGGGTTAGGTGTTAGTGACAGGGTTAGGGTTAGGGTTAGGCTTAATTATTACAGTCAGGCTTCTGGTTAGTTAGGGTTAGGGTTAGGGTTAGAGTTGAAGGTTAGGATTAAGGTTAGGTTTAGAAGTATTTTTAGTGTTAGTGTTATGTTTAGGGTGAGTGTTAGTGTTAGGGTTAAACATTAGGTTTAGGTTTAGCGTCACGGTTAGGGTTAGGGTTGGGTTTAGAGGTTAGTGTTAGGGTTATGTTTAGGGCTAGTTTTACGGTTAGGGTTAGGTTTAAAGTTATGTTTAGATTTAAGGTTAGTGTTAAGGATAGAATTATGGTTAGGGTTAGGGTTAGGGTAACAGTTAGACTTTGGGTTACTTTTATGGTTAGGGTTAGGGTTAATGTAAGGTTTACGGTGAGGTTTAGGGTTAGGGTTAGGGTTAGGGTTAGCATTAGGGTTAGGATTAGAGATGTGGGTTAGGGTTAGGTTTAGGGGTAGGGTTATGTTTAGGGTTAGGGTTAAGTTTAGGGTTAAGGGTTAGGTGTTAGGGAGAGTGTTACGGGTAGGCTTCGTGGTACGGTTAGTGTTAAGGTTACTATTATGTTTAGGGTTAGTGTTAGGGTTAAGGTTAGAGTTTAGAATTAGGGTTAGGGGTAGCATTAGTATTTTGGTTACGGTTAGAGTTTAGGTTTAGTGTTAGGGTTAGGGTTATGGTTAGAGGTTAGCGTTAGGTTTAGGTTAGGGTTAGGTTTAGGGTTAGTGTTAGGGTTAGCTTTATGGTTGGGGTTCTGGTAGTGTTAGGGTTAGGGTTAGGTATTACTGTCATATTTAGGGTTTGTTTAAGGGGTAGGGTTAGAGTTAGGTTTAGGGATTAATGTTAGGTTTATGGTTATTGTTATCTTTAGGGTTAGGGTTATGTTTAGTGTTACGGTTAGGGTTTGGTTTGGGTTAGAATTTAGTGTTTGTGTTAATGTTAGTGTTAGGATTAGGATTAGAATTTAGGGTTAGGTTTATGTTTAGGATTAGGGTTACAGTTAGGGTTAGGGTTAGGTTTAGGTTTATGGTTAGTTTTAGGGTTAGGTTTAGAATTTAAGTGTTAGGGATAGGATTAGGGTTAGTGTTAGTGTTAGGATTAGGGTTAAGTTTACGGTTAGTTTTAGGGTTGGAGTTAGAGTTACGTTTAGGGGTTAAGTGTTACGGGTAGGTTTACGGTTATTGTTAGGGTTAGGGTTATTGTTACGGTTAGGGTTAGGTTCATGGTTAGTTTTATGGTTATGGATAGTGTTATTGTTATCGTTAGGCTTTTGCCTTAGGGTTAGTGTTAGGGTTAAGATTAGTGTTAGGTTTATGGTTAGAGGTAAGCATGAAGTTTAGTGTTACACTTTGGGGTTAGAGTTAGGGTTAGGGTTAGGCTTAGCTTTTATTATTAGGGTTAGGGCTAGGGTTAGGGTTAGTGTTAGGGTTACTCTTTGGTTTAGGGTTAGAGGTATGGGCTAGAGTTATGGTTAGGGTTAGTGTTAGGGTTATGTTTAGGGTTATGCTATGTTTATGGTTAGGGTCAGCGTTAGGTATTACAATCAGGTTTAGGGTTAGTTTAAGGGGTAAGGTTAGGGTTAGGGATTAATGTTAGGTTTAGGGTTATGGTTATGGTTAGTGTTAGGGTTATGGTTAGTGTTAGGGTTAGTATTAGATGTTAGGGTTTGTAGTAGGGTTAGGGTTATGGTTAAGTTTAGGTTTAGGGTTAGGGTTAGGTTTAGGTTTAGGGGTTAGTTGTTAGGGAGAAGGTTAAGATTAGGCTTCGGGTTATGTTTAGTGTTAGGTTTACAATTAAGTTTAGGGTTAGACTTAGGATTAGGGTTAGGTTTAAGTTTAGTTTTAGTATTAGGGATAGGTTTATGGTTTGGTTTGGTGTTAGGGTTAGGGTTACGTTTAGGTTTAGGGTTAGGGTTAGTGTTAGGGTTAGAAGTTCATTTAGTGTTAGGGTTAGGTTTAGGGTTAGGGTTAGAATTAGGGTTAGGGTTAGATGTTAGGGCTAAGGTTAATGTTAGGATTAGGGTTAGTGTTATGGTTAGAGTTTATGGTTAGGGTTAGTGTTAGAGTTAGGTTTTCAGGTTAGGTTGAGGGTTAGGGTTAGAGGTTAGCGTTAGGTTTAGTGTTAGAGTTTGTGTTTAGGGTTAGGTTTACCGTTAGTCTTAGAGGGTATGGTTAAGGTTAGGGTTAGTGTTAGTGTTAAAACTTCGGTTTATTGTTAGGGTTAGGGTTTGTTTTAGGATTATATTTAGGGTTAGGGTTAGGGGTTAGGTGTTTGTGATAGTGTTAGGGTTAGGATTAGTGATAATATTAGGTTTAGGGTTAGTGTGTAAGTTAGGGTTAGTATTAGGGTTAGTTTATGGTTAGGGTTAGGGTTAGGCTTAGAGGTTATGGTTAAGGTTAAGTTTAGGGTTAAGGTTAAAGCTTAGGTTTAGTGTTAGTGTTAGGGTTAGGGATAGGGTTACGCTTAGTCTTCAGGTTATGGTTAGGGTTACAGTTATGATTAGGTTAGTGTTTGGGTTAAGGTAAGTGTTAGGGTTACTGTTAGGTTTAGGTTTAGGGTTTGGATTAGGATTAGAGTTAGTGTTAGGTTTAGTTTTAGGGCTTAAGTGTTCGAGATAGGTTTAGAGTTAGGCTTCAGTTTCCAGTTAGGGTTAGGCTAATGATTAGGTTAGGGTTAGTGTTAAGGTTAGTGTTTGTGTTATATTTATGTTTAGTTTTATGTTAAGAGTTAGTGTGAGTTTCAAGAGTTAGGTGTTAGGAATAAGGTTGCATTTAGTATTAGGGTTAGGGTTAGGGTTAGAGTTTAGGTTTAGGGTTAGGTTTAGGGTTGATGTTAGGGTTAGGGTTAGAATTCAGTTTTATGGTTAGATTTAGGCTTAAGCTTATGGTTTCGGTTAGGGTTAGGTTTAGGGTTAGGGTTAAGCTTTAGGTGTTTGGGAGAGTGTTTTGGTTAGGCTTCAGGTTACAGTTAGGTTTTAGGTTACGATTATGTGTAGGGTTAGAGTTAGGGTTATGGTTATGGTTATGCTTAGGGTTAGGGTTAGAGGTTATATGTTAAGGATAGAGTTAGCATTAGGGTTAGGGTTAGGTTTAATGTTAGTGGTAGGTTTAGGGTTAGATTTAGAGTTAGAGATAGTATTAGGTTTAGGGTTAAGGTGAGGGTTAGGGATAGGGATAGGGTTAGGTTTAGGGTTAGCGTTGAGGTTTAGGGTTAGGGTTAGGGTTAGGTTGAGGTTTACTATTAGGGTTACCATTTGGGTAAGGGTTAATTTTAGGGTTAGGTTTCGGATTAGGTTTAGGGTTTGAGTTAGACTTTATTGTTAGGGTTAGGGTTTGTGTTTGTGTTAGGGTTGTGTTAGATATTAGGCTTAGAGTTAGGTATAGGTTTAGGGTTAGGGTTAACGTTATGATTATGATTAGAATTGATGTTTAAGGTTAGGGTTAATGTTAGGGTTAGGGTTATGGTTAGTGTTAGGGTTATGGTTAGTGTTAGGTTTAGCGCTAGGTTTAGGGTTAGCGTTAGGTGTTAGGTGTTAGGAAAATGCTTAGGGTTAGGCTTCGTGTTATGGTTAGGTTTAGGGTTATGATTAGGTTTAGGCTTAGGGTTAGGGTTAGGGTTAGGGTTTGCGTTATGGTTAGCGTTAGATTTCCTGTTAGTTTCAGGGTTAGGTTTAGGGTTTTGTTTATGGGTTCGGTGTTATGGTTATGGTTAGGGTTAGTGTTAGGGTTAGTGTTATGGTTAGGTTTAGGGTTATGGATAGTTTTAGAGTTAGACTTAGGGTTAGGAATAGGGTTAGGGTTAGGTTTAGGGTTTGGCACAGAGTTAGAATTAGGGTTTGGCTTAGAGGTTATGGTTAGGTTTAGTGTTAGTGTTAGGGTTAAAGCTTAGGGTTATGGTTAGGGTTACACTTGAGGGTTAGGGTTAGGTTTAGAAGTTAGAGTTTGGCGTTAGCATTAGGGTTAGGGTAAGGCTTAGAGGTTATGGTTAGGGTTAAAGCTTAGGTTTATCATTAGGGTTATGTTTAGGTTTAGGGTTAAGTTTAGAGGTTAGTGTTAGTGTTAGGTTTATGGTTAGTGGTTGTGTTAGGATTATGGTCACATTTAAAGTTAGGTTTAGGTTTAGGGTTAGAATTAAGGTTACTGTTATGGTTAGGGACAGGGTTATGTTTAGGATTTGTGTTATGGTTAGGGTTAGGGTTAGGGTTTTAGTTAGGGTGCGGGTTAGGTTGAGGTTTAGGGTTAGTGTTAGTTTTAGGGTTAGGGTTAGAAGTTAGGATTAGTGTTAGGTTTGGGGTTAGGGTTAGGTATAGGTTAGTGTTAGAGTTAGGGTTATGGTTAGAGGTTAATTTTTGGGTTAGGGGTAGGTTTAGGGGTAGGGTTAGGGTTACTTTTTGGGTTAGGGTTAGGATTAGTGTTAGGGTTAGGGTTAGGGGTTAGCTGTTAGGGTGAGGGTTATCGTTAAGTTCGTGTTATGGTTCGTTTTTGGGTTACGATTCAATTTAGGGTTAGGGTTAGTGTTAGTGGTAGGGTCAGAGTTAGTTTTACGGTTATGTTTAGGGTTTGGTTTTTGATTAGGTTTAGGGGTTAGATGTTAGGGATAGGGTTAGGGTTAGCGTTAGATTTACGGTTAGGTTTAGGTTTAGGGTTAGGGTTAATATTAAGGTCAGAGTTAGGTTTACAGTTAGGTTTAAAGTTAGGTTTATGGTTAGGGTTAGGGGTTAGGTGTTAGGCATAAGGTTATGGTAGGTTTAGGGTTAGGGTTAGGTTTATGGTTAGGTTTAGCGTTACGGATAGAGTTAGTGTTAGTGTTAGGGTTTAGGGTAAGTGTTAGGGTTAGGGTCATGTTTAGAATTAGGTTTAGGTTTATGGTTAGAGGGAAGCGTTAGTGTAGTGTTACAGTTTGGATTTAGGGTTAAGGTTAGGCTTAGATGTTATTGTTAGAGTTATTGTTAGGATTATGGTTAAATCTTAGGTTTAAGTTTTGGGTTACGGTTAGGGTTAGGGTTAGGGTTGGGTTTAGAGGTTAGTGTTATGGTTAGGATTATGTTAGTGTTAATGTGAATTTTAGGGTTAGCTTTAGAGTTAGGTTTAGGGTTAGGGTTAGGGTTAGGGTTACGATTAGGTTTAGGGTTAGGGTTAGGTTTAGGGATAGGGTAATGGTTAGGCTTTTGGTTACAGTTAGAGTTATGTTTGAGGTATGGGTTAGGGTTAGCATTAGGGTTAGGGTTATGTTTAGAGCTATTCCTGGGTTAGGGTTAGAGTTATGGTTAGGAATTAAAGTCAGGCCTAGGGTTAGTTTATGGGGTAGTGTTATGGTTAGGGTTATGGTCAGGGTTACGATTAGGGTTAGATATTATTGTTATGGTTATAGTTATGCTTAGGGTTGGTGTTATGGTTAGCATTAGATGTTAGGGTTAGGGTTAGGGTTAGGGTTAGGGTTAGGGTTAGGGTTAGTGTTAAGTTGAGGTTTAGGGTTAGGGTTAGTGTTAGTGTTATGGGTATGGTTAAGGTTAGGGTTAGTGTTAGGTTTAGGGTTAGGATTTAGTGTTAGTTTTAGTGTTAGGGTTAGGGTTAGAGTTACAGTTAGGCTTCAGATTACGGTTAGGTTTAGGGTTACGGTCAGGTTTAGGGTTAGGCTTAGGGTTAGGGTTAGGGTTCCAGTTAGCTTTAGCGTTAAGGTTAGGGGTTACGTGTTAGGGATAGGTTTAGGGTTAGGGTTAGGGTAGGGCTAGGGTTATGTTTACGGTTATGGTTATGGTTAGGTATAGTGTTGGTTTAGGTTTAGGGTAAGGGTTAGGGTTACAGTTAGGCTTCGGGTTATGTTGAAGGTTAGAGTTATTATTAGGTTAGGGTTAGGGTTTGAGGTAGAGTTAGATGTTAAGCATAGTTTTATGGTTAGGGTTAGTTTTACGGTTTGAATTTAGGGTTAGGGTTAGCATTAGAGTTAGTGTCAGTGGTTAGCATTAGGTTTGGTTTAGGGTTAGGGTTAAAGCTTAGGGTTAGGGTTAGGGTTAGTGTTAAGGTTAGATGTTAGGGATAGGTTTAGGTTTAGGGTTAGTGTTAAAGCTTAAGTTTGGGGTTAGGGTTAGTGTTAGGTTTAGGGTTGGGTTAATTTTCATGTTAGGGTTAGGGTTAAGGTTAGGGTTAGATGTTAGCTTTTGGTTTAGGGTTAGATTTAGGTTGAAGGATAGGTTTAGGGTTAGGCATAGAGGTTATCGTAAGTGTTAGGGTTAGGTTTAGGGTTATGGTTAGGGTTAGGGTTACCATTAGGTGAGGGTTAGAGTTAGGGTTATGGTTATGGTTAGGGTTATGGTTAAGGTTAGCGATTAGGGTTAGGGTTAGTGTGATGGTTAGTGTTATTGTTAGTGTTAGGTTTAGGTTGAGGTTTAGGGTTAGTTTTAGTGTTAGGGTTAGAAGTTAGGTATAGTGATAGGTTCAGTGTTAGGGTTAGGGATAGGTTTAGCGTTGGGGGTTAGGGTTAGAGTTTAGGATTAGTGTTACATTTATGGTTAGGTTTAGGGAAAAGGTTAGAGGTATGTGTTAATGTTAGGGTTAGTATTAGTGTTAGGGTTAGAATTAGGGTTAGGGTTAGTGTTATGCTAGGGTTAAGGTTAGGGTTAGGTATTACAGTCAGGGTTAGGGTTAGTTTAGGAGTAGGGTTAGGGTTAGTGTAAGGGATTAATGTTAGATTTAGGTTTATGGTTATGGTTATGCTTAGGGTTATGGTTATGGTTATGGTTATGGTTAGGGTTAGAGGTTAATGTTAGTGTTAGGGTTAGGGTTAGGGTTAAGGTTAGGTTTAGGGTTAGGGTTATGGTTAGAAGTTAGTTTTATGGTGAGGGTTAGGGTTACGCTTAGTGCTTGGGTTATGATTAAGGTTAGGTTTAGGGGTTAGCTGTTAGAGAGAGGGTTAGGGTTAGGCTTTGTGTGATGGTTACCTTTAGGTTTACAGTTAGGTTTAGGGTTAGGGTTAGTGTTAGTTTGAGGGTTAGTTTTAGAGTTAGGGTTAGGGTTAGGGATTAGGTGTTTCGATAAGGTTAGTTTAAGGGTTAGGTTTCGATTTAGGGTTGGGTTTAGGGTTAGGGTTAGGGTTATAGTTAGGTTTAGGTTTAAGTTTAGGCTTAGGGTTAGTGTTAGGGTTAGGTTAGATTTAGTGTTGCCATTAGAGTTTACGGTTAAGTTTAGGGTTAGTGTTAGTGTTAGGGCTAACGTTAGGGTTTTGTTTAGTGTTAGGTTATGGTTACATGTTAGCATTTGATTTAGGGTTAGAGATAGGGTTAGAGTTAGGGTTAGGATTAGGCTTAGAGGTTATTGTTAGGGTTCGGTTTTGGGTTAGGGTTATTGTTAGGGTTAGAGTTAGGGTGAAAGCGTAGGTTCAGTGTTAGGTTTAGGGTTAGGGTAAGTTTTAAGGACAGGGTAAGGGTTAGGGTTAGTGTTAGTTATTAGTTTTAGGGTTAGGGTTACGGTTAGTTTTAGGGTTTTCTTTAGGGGTTAGTTTTAGGTTTAGGGTTAGGTATAGGGTTTGTGTGAGGCTTAGGGTTAGGGTTAGTATTAAGGTTATGGTTATGGTTAGGGTTAGGTTTAGTGTTATGGTTAGGGTTAGGATTACATTTAGGTTAACGTTAAGATTAGGGTTAAGTTTTGCGTTAGATGTAGTGTTAGAGTTAGGGTTAGCCTTACAGTTAAGTTTAGGTGTTAGGTGTTAGGGATAGGGTTATGGTTTAGGGTTAGGGTTAGGGTTAGTTTTAGAGTTAGGATTATGGTTAGGGTTAGCATTTAGGTTTAGGCTAAGTGTTATGGTTAGTGTTACGGTTAGGTTTAGGGTTAGGTTGAGGTTTAGGGTTAGGTTAGGATTAGAGTTACAAGTTAGGTTTAGTGTTAGGTTTACAGTTAGAGTTAGGGATAGAATTAGGGTTAGGGTTAGTGTTACAGGTTAGGGTTAGTGTTATATTTAGGCTTAGGGATAGAGGTATGTGTTAGGGTTAAGCTTAGCATTAGATTTATGGTTAAGTTTAGGGTTAGGGTTAGGGTTATGCTAGGGTTATGTTTAGGTTTAGGGTTAGGTATTATAGACAGGGTTAGCTTTAGTTTAAGGGGTAAGGTTAGGGTTAGGATAAGGGATTAATGTTAGGTTTAGGGTTAGGGTTATGGGTATGGTTAGGGTTAAGGTTAGGGTTACGATTAGAAGTTAGGGTTAGGGCTAGGGTTAGGGTTATGGTTACTTTTGTGGATAGGGTTAGTTTTAGGGGTTAGGTGTTAGAGAGAGTGTTCTGGTTAGGCTTCGGGTTACGATTAGTGTTAGGGTTATGATTAAGTTTAGCGTTAGGCTTAGGGATAGGGTTAAGTTGAGGTTTAGTGTTAGTTTTTAGGGTTAGATTTAGCATTTGTGTTAGGGGTTATGTGTTAGGGATAGGGTTAGGGTTAGCTTTAGGGTTAGGTTGACGGTTTGTGTTAAGCTTATGGATATTGTTAGCTTTAGGGTTAGGGTTTAGGGTTAGTGTTACGGTTAGGGTTTGGGTTAAGGTTAGGCTTCGGGTTATGGTTAGGGTTAGGTTTAGGGTTTGATGTTAGGGAAAGTTTTAGGGTTAGTGTTAGTGTTACAGTTAGAGTTAAGGTTTAGGTTACTGTTAGGGTTATGGTTAGGGTTATGGTTAAGGTTAGGTTGAGGTTTAGGATTATGTTTAGGGTTAGGATTAGAAGTTAAGTTTAGTGTTAGGTTTAGGGTTAGCGATTAGGGTTATGTTTAGTTTAAGTTTTAGTGTTAGGGTTAGGGTTAGGATTAGAATTTAGGGTAATTTAGGGTAAGGGTAAGTTTAGGGTTAGGGATAGGGTTACAGTTAGAGTTAGGGGTAGGTTTAGTGATAGGGTTACGGGATAGGTGTTAGGGAGATGGTTATGGTTCGACTTAGTGTTATGGTTATGTTTAGGGTTACAATTAGGTTTAGGGTTAGGTTTAGGGTATGGTTACATTTTGTTTTGGGGTTAGGTTTAGGGTTACATGTTAGGTGTTAGGGATAGAGTTAGCATTAGGCTTAGTGTTAGGGTTAGGGTCAGGTTTAGGGTTAGGTTTAGGGTTAGGGATAGTGTTAGGTTTATTGTTAGGTTGGGGGTAGGGATAGTTTTAGAGGTAGGGTTAGGATCAGGGTTAGGGTTAGGTTATAGGGTTAGGGTTATTGTTATGGTTAGGGTTAGGTTGAGGTTTAGGTTTAAGGTTAGGTTTAGGGTTAGGGTTAGGGTTAGGGTTAGGGTTAGGGTTAGTGTTAGTGTTAGGGATCGGGTTAGGTTTATTTTTCGAGTTTAGGGTTAGGGATTAGTTTTATGGTTAGGCGTGGGTTAGACTTATATTTAGGATTAAACTTTAGGGTTAGGGTTATGTATAGGGTTAGGGTTTGGTTTTGGGTTTCGGTTAGTGTTAGAATTCGGGTTAGGGTTAGGGTTATGGTTAGGGCTAGGTTTAGAGTTAGTGTTAGTTGTTAGGTGTTAGGGAGAGGGTTAGTGTTAGGCTTCAGGTTACGGTTAGGTTTAGGGTTACGGTTATGTATAGGCTTAGGGTTAAGGTTAGGTTTAATGTTAGGTTTAGGTTTAGGGTTAGGGTTCGGGTTAGTGTTAGGTTTAGGGGTAGAATTTATGGTAAGGGTTAGTTTTAGTGTTAGGTTTACGATTAGTTTTAGGGTTAGGGTTAGGTTTAGGGTTAGGGTTTAGTGTTACAGTTAGGGTTAGGGTTAATGGTATGATTAGGGTTAGGGTTAGGTTGAGGTTTAGGGTTAGGTTTAGGGTTAGTGTTAGGGTTCGTTTAGGTTTAGAGTTAGGGTTAGGTTTATGTTTTGCATAAGGATTAGGGTTAGATTAAAGTTTAGGGTTAGGGTTAAGGTTAGGTTTAGGGTTAGAGGTTAGTGTTAGGTTTAGGATTAGGTTTAGGGTTAAGGTTACGGTTAGGGTTAGGGTTAGGGTTAGATGTACGGGTTAGGGTTAGGGTTATGGTTAGGGTTATGGTTAGGATTAGTGTTATGTTTAAGTTTAGGCCTGGTTAGGGTTAGGGTTAGGGTTAGTGTTAGATATATGTGTTAGGGTTTTGTTTAGGGGTAGAGTTTTAAGGTTAGGATTATTGCGATTTTAGGGTTAGGGTTAGGGTTAAGTATAGGGTTAGTGTTAGGGTTATGGTTAGGGTTAGAGGTATGTGTTAGTGTTAGTGTTAGTGTTAGTGTTAGGGTTAACGTTAGGTTTAGAGTTAGGTTTAGTTTTAGGCTTAGGGTTAAGTTTAGGTATCGGGTTAAAATTTAGGTTTAGTGTTAGTTTTAGTGTTAGCGTTAGGGATATGTCAGTTTTAGGGTTAGCGTTATGTTTAGAGTTTAAGGTTAGGATTAGAGTTAGGATTAGGGTTAGGGCTAGAGTCATGGTTAGAGGTATGGGTTAGGATTAGGGTTTAGGTTAGGATTAGGGTTTGGTTTAGGTTTAGGGTAAGCATTAGGTTTAGGGTTAGGTATAGTGTTATGTTTAGTGTTAGGGTTGGGGTTAGGGATAGTGTTAGAGGTAGGTTTAGGTTTAGGGTTTAGGGTTAGTGTTATTGTTATGGTTAGTGTTAGGTTGAGGTTTAAGTTTAAGTTAGGGTTAGGGTTAGGGTTAGTGTTAGGGTTAGGTTTCAGGTTAGGGTTAGGTTTAGACTTTAGTATTAGGGTTAGGGTTAGTGTTAGGGATAGGGTTAGGTTTAGGTTTCGAGTTTAGGGTTAGGCTAAGGGTTAGAGTTAGGTTTAGGATTAAACTTTAGGGTTAAAGTTTGGTTTAGGGTTAGGGTTAGAAGTTAGGATTAGTGTTAGGTTTGGGGTTAGGGTTAGGTATAGGTTAGTGTTAGAGTTAGGGTTATGGTTAGAGGTTAATTATTGGGTTAGGGGTAGGTTTAGGGGTAGGGTTAGGGTTACTTTTTGGGTTAGGGTTAGGATTAGTGTTAGGGTTAGGGTTAGGGGTTAGCTGTTAGGGTGAGGGTTATCGTTAAGTTCGTGTTATGGTTCGTTTTTGGGTTACGATTCAATTTAGGGTTAGGGTTAGTGTTAGTGGTAGGGTCAGAGTTAGTTTTACGGTTATGTTTAGGGTTTGGTTTTTGATTAGGTTTAGGGGTTAGATGTTAGGGATAGGGTTAGGGTTAGCGTTAGATTTACGGTTAGGTTTAGGTTTAGGGTTAGGGTTAATATTAAGGTCAGAGTTAGGTTTACAGTTAGGTTTAAAGTTAGGTTTATGGTTAGGGTTAGGGGTTAGGTGTTAGGCATAAGGTTATGGTAGGTTTAGGGTTAGGGTTAGGTTTATGGTTAGGTTTAGCGTTACGGATAGAGTTAGTGTTAGTGTTAGGGTTTAGGGTAAGTGTTAGGGTTAGGGTCATGTTTAGAATTAGGTTTAGGTTTATGGTTAGAGGGAAGCGTTAGTGTAGTGTTACAGTTTGGATTTAGGGTTAAGGTTAGGCTTAGATGTTATTGTTAGAGTTATTGTTAGGATTATGGTTAAATCTTAGGTTTAAGTTTTGGGTTACGGTTAGGGTTAGGGTTAGGGTTGGGTTTAGAGGTTAGTGTTATGGTTAGGATTATGTTAGTGTTAATGTGAATTTTAGGGTTAGCTTTAGAGTTAGGTTTAGGGTTAGGGTTAGGGTTAGGGTTACGATTAGGTTTAGGGTTAGGGTTAGGTTTAGGGATAGGGTAATGGTTAGGCTTTTGGTTACAGTTAGAGTTATGTTTGAGGTATGGGTTAGGGTTAGCATTAGGGTTAGGGTTATGTTTAGAGCTATTCCTGGGTTAGGGTTAGAGTTATGGTTAGGAATTAAAGTCAGGCCTAGGGTTAGTTTATGGGGTAGTGTTATGGTTAGGGTTATGGTCAGGGTTACGATTAGGGTTAGATATTATTGTTATGGTTATAGTTATGCTTAGGGTTGGTGTTATGGTTAGCATTAGATGTTAGGGTTAGGGTTAGGGTTAGGGTTAGGGTTAGGGTTAGGGTTAGTGTTAAGTTGAGGTTTAGGGTTAGGGTTAGTGTTAGTGTTATGGGTATGGTTAAGGTTAGGGTTAGTGTTAGGTTTAGGGTTAGGATTTAGTGTTAGTTTTAGTGTTAGGGTTAGGGTTAGAGTTACAGTTAGGCTTCAGATTACGGTTAGGTTTAGGGTTACGGTCAGGTTTAGGGTTAGGCTTAGGGTTAGGGTTAGGGTTCCAGTTAGCTTTAGCGTTAAGGTTAGGGGTTACGTGTTAGGGATAGGTTTAGGGTTAGGGTTAGGGTAGGGCTAGGGTTATGTTTACGGTTATGGTTATGGTTAGGTATAGTGTTGGTTTAGGTTTAGGGTAAGGGTTAGGGTTACAGTTAGGCTTCGGGTTATGTTGAAGGTTAGAGTTATTATTAGGTTAGGGTTAGGGTTTGAGGTAGAGTTAGATGTTAAGCATAGTTTTATGGTTAGGGTTAGTTTTACGGTTTGAATTTAGGGTTAGGGTTAGCATTAGAGTTAGTGTCAGTGGTTAGCATTAGGTTTGGTTTAGGGTTAGGGTTAAAGCTTAGGGTTAGGGTTAGGGTTAGTGTTAAGGTTAGATGTTAGGGATAGGTTTAGGTTTAGGGTTAGTGTTAAAGCTTAAGTTTGGGGTTAGGGTTAGTGTTAGGTTTAGGGTTGGGTTAATTTTCATGTTAGGGTTAGGGTTAAGGTTAGGGTTAGATGTTAGCTTTTGGTTTAGGGTTAGATTTAGGTTGAAGGATAGGTTTAGGGTTAGGCATAGAGGTTATCGTAAGTGTTAGGGTTAGGTTTAGGGTTATGGTTAGGGTTAGGGTTACCATTAGGTGAGGGTTAGAGTTAGGGTTATGGTTATGGTTAGGGTTATGGTTAAGGTTAGCGATTAGGGTTAGGGTTAGTGTGATGGTTAGTGTTATTGTTAGTGTTAGGTTTAGGTTGAGGTTTAGGGTTAGTTTTAGTGTTAGGGTTAGAAGTTAGGTATAGTGATAGGTTCAGTGTTAGGGTTAGGGATAGGTTTAGCGTTGGGGGTTAGGGTTAGAGTTTAGGATTAGTGTTACATTTATGGTTAGGTTTAGGGAAAAGGTTAGAGGTATGTGTTAATGTTAGGGTTAGTATTAGTGTTAGGGTTAGAATTAGGGTTAGGGTTAGTGTTATGCTAGGGTTAAGGTTAGGGTTAGGTATTACAGTCAGGGTTAGGGTTAGTTTAGGAGTAGGGTTAGGGTTAGTGTAAGGGATTAATGTTAGATTTAGGTTTATGGTTATGGTTATGCTTAGGGTTATGGTTATGGTTATGGTTATGGTTATGGTTAGGGTTAGAGGTTAATGTTAGTGTTAGGGTTAGGGTTAGGGTTAAGGTTAGGTTTAGGGTTAGGGTTATGGTTAGAAGTTAGTTTTATGGTGAGGGTTAGGGTTACGCTTAGTGCTTGGGTTATGATTAAGGTTAGGTTTAGGGGTTAGCTGTTAGAGAGAGGGTTAGGGTTAGGCTTTGTGTGATGGTTACCTTTAGGTTTACAGTTAGGTTTAGGGTTAGGGTTAGTGTTAGTTTGAGGGTTAGTTTTAGAGTTAGGGTTAGGGTTAGGGATTAGGTGTTTCGATAAGGTTAGTTTAAGGGTTAGGTTTCGATTTAGGGTTGGGTTTAGGGTTAGGGTTAGGGTTATAGTTAGGTTTAGGTTTAAGTTTAGGCTTAGGGTTAGTGTTAGGGTTAGGTTAGATTTAGTGTTGCCATTAGAGTTTACGGTTAAGTTTAGGGTTAGTGTTAGTGTTAGGGCTAACGTTAGGGTTTTGTTTAGTGTTAGGTTATGGTTACATGTTAGCATTTGATTTAGGGTTAGAGATAGGGTTAGAGTTAGGGTTAGGATTAGGCTTAGAGGTTATTGTTAGGGTTCGGTTTTGGGTTAGGGTTATTGTTAGGGTTAGAGTTAGGGTGAAAGCGTAGGTTCAGTGTTAGGTTTAGGGTTAGGGTAAGTTTTAAGGACAGGGTAAGGGTTAGGGTTAGTGTTAGTTATTAGTTTTAGGGTTAGGGTTACGGTTAGTTTTAGGGTTTTCTTTAGGGGTTAGTTTTAGGTTTAGGGTTAGGTATAGGGTTTGTGTGAGGCTTAGGGTTAGGGTTAGTATTAAGGTTATGGTTATGGTTAGGGTTAGGTTTAGTGTTATGGTTAGGGTTAGGATTACATTTAGGTTAACGTTAAGATTAGGGTTAAGTTTTGCGTTAGATGTAGTGTTAGAGTTAGGGTTAGCCTTACAGTTAAGTTTAGGTGTTAGGTGTTAGGGATAGGGTTATGGTTTAGGGTTAGGGTTAGGGTTAGTTTTAGAGTTAGGATTATGGTTAGGGTTAGCATTTAGGTTTAGGCTAAGTGTTATGGTTAGTGTTACGGTTAGGTTTAGGGTTAGGTTGAGGTTTAGGGTTAGGTTAGGATTAGAGTTACAAGTTAGGTTTAGTGTTAGGTTTACAGTTAGAGTTAGGGATAGAATTAGGGTTAGGGTTAGTGTTACAGGTTAGGGTTAGTGTTATATTTAGGCTTAGGGATAGAGGTATGTGTTAGGGTTAAGCTTAGCATTAGATTTATGGTTAAGTTTAGGGTTAGGGTTAGGGTTATGCTAGGGTTATGTTTAGGTTTAGGGTTAGGTATTATAGACAGGGTTAGCTTTAGTTTAAGGGGTAAGGTTAGGGTTAGGATAAGGGATTAATGTTAGGTTTAGGGTTAGGGTTATGGGTATGGTTAGGGTTAAGGTTAGGGTTACGATTAGAAGTTAGGGTTAGGGCTAGGGTTAGGGTTATGGTTACTTTTGTGGATAGGGTTAGTTTTAGGGGTTAGGTGTTAGAGAGAGTGTTCTGGTTAGGCTTCGGGTTACGATTAGTGTTAGGGTTATGATTAAGTTTAGCGTTAGGCTTAGGGATAGGGTTAAGTTGAGGTTTAGTGTTAGTTTTTAGGGTTAGATTTAGCATTTGGGTTAGGGGTTATGTGTTAGGGATAGGGTTAGGGTTAGCTTTAGGGTTAGGTTGACGGTTTGTGTTAAGCTTATGGATATTGTTAGCTTTAGGGTTAGGGTTTAGGGTTAGTGTTACGGTTAGGGTTTGGGTTAAGGTTAGGCTTCGGGTTATGGTTAGGGTTAGGTTTAGGGTTTGATGTTAGGGAAAGTTTTAGGGTTAGTGTTAGTGTTACAGTTAGAGTTAAGGTTTAGGTTACTGTTAGGGTTATGGTTAGGGTTATGGTTAAGGTTAGGTTGAGGTTTAGGATTATGTTTAGGGTTAGGATTAGAAGTTAAGTTTAGTGTTAGGTTTAGGGTTAGCGATTAGGGTTATGTTTAGTTTAAGTTTTAGTGTTAGGGTTAGGGTTAGGATTAGAATTTAGGGTAATTTAGGGTAAGGGTAAGTTTAGGGTTAGGGATAGGGTTACAGTTAGAGTTAGGGGTAGGTTTAGTGATAGGGTTACGGGATAGGTGTTAGGGAGATGGTTATGGTTCGACTTAGTGTTATGGTTATGTTTAGGGTTACAATTAGGTTTAGGGTTAGGTTTAGGGTATGGTTACATTTTGTTTTGGGGTTAGGTTTAGGGTTACATGTTAGGTGTTAGGGATAGAGTTAGCATTAGGCTTAGTGTTAGGGTTAGGGTCAGGTTTAGGGTTAGGTTTAGGGTTAGGGATAGTGTTAGGTTTATTGTTAGGTTGGGGGTAGGGATAGTTTTAGAGGTAGGGTTAGGATCAGGGTTAGGGTTAGGTTATAGGGTTAGGGTTATTGTTATGGTTAGGGTTAGGTTGAGGTTTAGGTTTAAGGTTAGGTTTAGGGTTAGGGTTAGGGTTAGGGTTAGGGTTAGGGTTAGTGTTAGTGTTAGGGATCGGGTTAGGTTTATTTTTCGAGTTTAGGGTTAGGGATTAGTTTTATGGTTAGGCGTGGGTTAGACTTATATTTAGGATTAAACTTTAGGGTTAGGGTTATGTATAGGGTTAGGGTTTGGTTTTGGGTTTCGGTTAGTGTTAGAATTCGGGTTAGGGTTAGGGTTATGGTTAGGGCTAGGTTTAGAGTTAGTGTTAGTTGTTAGGTGTTAGGGAGAGGGTTAGTGTTAGGCTTCAGGTTACGGTTAGGTTTAGGGTTACGGTTATGTATAGGCTTAGGGTTAAGGTTAGGTTTAATGTTAGGTTTAGGTTTAGGGTTAGGGTTCGGGTTAGTGTTAGGTTTAGGGGTAGAATTTATGGTAAGGGTTAGTTTTAGTGTTAGGTTTACGATTAGTTTTAGGGTTAGGGTTAGGTTTAGGGTTAGGGTTTAGTGTTACAGTTAGGGTTAGGGTTAATGGTATGATTAGGGTTAGGGTTAGGTTGAGGTTTAGGGTTAGGTTTAGGGTTAGTGTTAGGGTTCGTTTAGGTTTAGAGTTAGGGTTAGGTTTATGTTTTGCATAAGGATTAGGGTTAGATTAAAGTTTAGGGTTAGGGTTAAGGTTAGGTTTAGGGTTAGAGGTTAGTGTTAGGTTTAGGATTAGGTTTAGGGTTAAGGTTACGGTTAGGGTTAGGGTTAGGGTTAGATGTACGGGTTAGGGTTAGGGTTATGGTTAGGGTTATGGTTAGGATTAGTGTTATGTTTAAGTTTAGGCCTGGTTAGGGTTAGGGTTAGGGTTAGTGTTAGATATATGTGTTAGGGTTTTGTTTAGGGGTAGAGTTTTAAGGTTAGGATTATTGCGATTTTAGGGTTAGGGTTAGGGTTAAGTATAGGGTTAGTGTTAGGGTTATGGTTAGGGTTAGAGGTATGTGTTAGTGTTAGTGTTAGTGTTAGTGTTAGGGTTAACGTTAGGTTTAGAGTTAGGTTTAGTTTTAGGCTTAGGGTTAAGTTTAGGTATCGGGTTAAAATTTAGGTTTAGTGTTAGTTTTAGTGTTAGCGTTAGGGATATGTCAGTTTTAGGGTTAGCGTTATGTTTAGAGTTTAAGGTTAGGATTAGAGTTAGGATTAGGGTTAGGGCTAGAGTCATGGTTAGAGGTATGGGTTAGGATTAGGGTTTAGGTTAGGATTAGGGTTTGGTTTAGGTTTAGGGTAAGCATTAGGTTTAGGGTTAGGTATAGTGTTATGTTTAGTGTTAGGGTTGGGGTTAGGGATAGTGTTAGAGGTAGGTTTAGGTTTAGGGTTTAGGGTTAGTGTTATTGTTATGGTTAGTGTTAGGTTGAGGTTTAAGTTTAAGTTAGGGTTAGGGTTAGGGTTAGTGTTAGGGTTAGGTTTCAGGTTAGGGTTAGGTTTAGACTTTAGTATTAGGGTTAGGGTTAGTGTTAGGGATAGGGTTAGGTTTAGGTTTCGAGTTTAGGGTTAGGCTAAGGGTTAGAGTTAGGTTTAGGATTAAACTTTAGGGTTAAAGTTTGGTTTAGGGTTAGGGTTAGGTTTAGGGTTATGATAAGGGTTAATATTAGGGTTACGGTTAAGGTTATGGCTAGGTTCAGGATTAGTCTTAGTGGTTAGGTGTTAGGGAGAGGGTTAGTGTTACGCTTGGGATACAGTTAGGTTTTGTTTTATGGTTAGGTATAGGCTTAGTGTTAAGGTTAGGGTTAGTGTTAGGTTTAGGTTTAGGGGTAGGGTTAGGGTTAGTGTTAGGTTTAGGGGTAGAGTTTAGTGTAAGGTTTAGTATTAGGGTTAGATTTAAAGTTAGTTTTAGGTTTAGGGTTAGGTTTAGGGTTTAAGGTTAGGGGTAAGGTTAGGCTTAATGTTAGGATTAGGGTTAAGGTTAGATTGAGGTTTAGGGTTAGGTTTAGGTTAGTGTTAGTGTTAGGGTTAGGGTTAGAGTTAGCGTTAGGGTTAGGGGTAGGGTTAGTGCTAGGTTTACTTTTAGAATAAGGGTTAGGTTTAGGTTGAGGTTTAGGTTTAGTCTTAAGGGTAGTGTTAGGGTTAGAGGTTAGTTTTAGGTTTAGGTTTAGGTTTAGGGTTAGGGTTAAGGTTAAGGTTAGGGTTAGGTTTAGGGTTAGATGTATGGGTTAGGGTTAGGGTTAGTGTTAAGGTTATGTTTGGATTAGGGTTATGTTTATGGTTAGTGTTTTGGTTAGGATTAGAATTAGGTTTAGGGTTATGGTTAGAGTTTAGCTTTAGTTTTAGTGTTAGAGTTTGGTGTAAGTGGTAGGGTTAGGGTTAGGCTTAGAGTTTATGGTTAGACTTAGGCTTAGGGTTAGGGTTAAGGTTAGGGTTAGTGTTAGGGATAGTGTTAGTGTAAGGGTTAGAGGTATGGGTTAGGGTTATGGTCAGGGTTAGGGTTAGGGTTAGGGTTATGCTAAGGTTAGGGTTAGGTATTACGCTCAGGTTTAGGGTTAGTTTAAGGTGTAGGATTAGGGTTAGGGATTAATGTTAGATTTAGGATTATGGTTATGGTTATGTTTAGGGTTAGGGTTTGGGTTCGGCTTAGGGTTAGGTTTTCTATTAGAAGTTAGTGTTAGGGGTAGGATTAGGTTTACGGTTACAGTTAGGGTTTGAGGTAGTTTAGGCTTAGGGTTAGGGGTTAGGTGTTAGCGAGAGGATTAAGATTATGCTTCAGATTATGGTTAGCATTATGGTTACGATTAGGTTTAGGGTTAGGCTTAGGGTTAGGGTTAATGTTAGGTTTAGTGTTAGTTTTAGGGTTAGGTTTATCATTAGGTTTGGGGTTTGGTGTTAGTAATAGGGTTAGGGTTAGGTTTAGGGTAATGGTTATGTTTACAGTTATGGTTAGAGTTAGGAATCGTGTTAGGTTTAGGGTTAGGGTGAGGGTTAGAGTTAGAGTTCGGTTTAGGTTTAGATGTTAGGGTTAGGGGTACTGTTAGGGTTAGGGTTAGGGTTAGGTTAGTGTAACGGATAGAGTTTAGGTTTAGGGTTAGAGTTTGTGTTTATTTTTAGGGTTA
Source organism: Cavia porcellus (assembly GCF_034190915.1). Lineage (NCBI taxonomy): Eukaryota > Metazoa > Chordata > Mammalia > Rodentia > Caviidae > Cavia > Cavia porcellus. The sequence goes on from NW_026947815.1 coordinate 70,735, forward strand.
GGTTTAGGCTTAGAAGTTATGGTTAAGGTTAGTGTTATGTAGGGTTAAAATTTAGGTTTAGTTTTAGGGTTGGGGTTAGGGTTAGTGTTAGTGTTAGGATTAGTGTTAGGGTTAGTGTTAGGGGTTAGGTGTTAGTTTAAGGATTAGGGTTAGGTTTAAGTTTAGGGTTAGCATTAGGTTTAGGGTTAGAGGTATGTGTTAGGGTTAGGGTTAGGGTTAAAGTTAGGGTTAGGGTTAGTGTGAGGTTTAGGATTAGGGTGAGGTTTAGTTTTAGAGGTATGGGTTAGGGTTAGGTTTAGGGGTATGGTTCGGGTTAGGTTTAGTATTATGGTAGGTTTAGGGTTAGGGTTAGGGTTACGTATTATGGTCAGTTTTAGCATTAGTTGAATGCTTCGGGTTATTGTTAGGGTTCGGGAATAATGTTAGGTTTAGGGTTAGGTTTATGGTCAGGGTTAGGGTTAGGGTTAGAGTTTAGAGTTATTGTTAGTTTTGTGTTAGGGTTAGGGTTATGTTTAGGATTAGGGTTATTGTTAGGGCTTGGATTAGGATTAGGTTTAGGTTTAGTGTTAGATTTAGGAGTTAGGTGTTTCGGATAGTGTTAGGGTTAGGCTTAGGGTTACGTTTAGTGTTAGTGTTATGATTAGGTTAGGGTTATTGTTAGGGTTAGTGTTAACGTTTGCATTAGATTTATGTTTAGTTTTAGTATTAGGGTTAGTTTAGTTAGTTAGTTAATTTAGTATTAGTTTTAGTTTAGATGTTCGTTGTTAGGGATAAAATTGTAGTTAGGGTTAGGGTTAGTGTTAAGGTTAAGGTTAGATTAAGTTTAGGGCTAGTGTTAGGGTTAGGGTTAGAGTTAGGGTTAGGGTTAGGGTTAGAGATATGGGTTAGGGTTAGGTTTATGGTTAGGGTTAGGTTAGAGTTAGGTTTAGATTTAGGCTTAGGGTTAGGGTTAGGTTTACGGTTAAATTAGGTTTAGTGTTAGTTTTTGGGTTAGGGTTTAGGATAGGTTAGTGTTAGGGTTAGGATTAAGGTTAGATATTATGGTTAGGATTAGGCTTAGCGTTAGGGTTAGGGTTAGGGTTAGGGTTAGGGTTAGGGTTAGAGGTGTGGGTTAGTGTTAGGTTTAGGGGTAGGTTTTGGCTTAGTGTTAGTATTAGGGTTATGGATAGGGTTACGGTTAGGCTTTAGGTTATGGTTAGGGTTAATGTTAGTGTTATGGTTAGGTTGAGGTTTAGTTTGAGGTTTAGGGTTAGGGTTAGTGTTAGGGTCAGAAGTTAGGTTTAGTGTTGGGTTTAGGGTTAGGTTTAGGGATAGGTTAGTGTTAGTGTTAGGGTTAGGATTAGAGGTTAAGGTTAATGTTTGGTTTAGGATTAGGGTTAGTGTTATGGTAAGAGCTATGGGTTAGGGTTACTTTTAGCGGTAGGGTTAGACATAGGGTTAGGATTATGGTAGGTTTAGGGTTAGGGTTAGGGCTACATATTACTGTCAGGGTTAGTGTTTAAGTGGTAGAGTTCAGGTTAGGGTTAGGGTTAGGCTTAGGGTTATGTTTAGAGGTAAGCTTTAGGTTTAGGGTTAGGGTTAGGGTTAGAGTTTAGTGTTATGGTTAGGGTTAGGATTAGAAGTTAGGTTTAGGGGTAGGGTTAGGATTATGATTACGGTTAGATTTAGGGTTAGGGTTAGTGTTAGTGTTATGGTTAGTGTTAGGGGTTAGGTGTTAGGGAGAAAGTTAGGGTTACGATTAGGGTTAGGGTTACGGTTAGGGTTAGTTTAGGGTTAGGGTTGAGGGTTAAGTGTTAGGGAGAGGGTTACGTTTAGGCTTCGGCTTTCTGTTATTTTTAGTGCTACAATTAGGTTTAGGTTTAGGGTTATGGTTAGTGTGAATATTAAGGTCAGAATTAGGTTTCAGTTAGCTTTATGGTTAGGTTTAGGCTTAGGGTTAGTGGTTAGGTTTTAGGGATATGGTTAGGGTTAGGGTTGGGGTTAGTTTTAGGTTTACGGTTAGGTTTATTTTTACGTATAGTGTTAGGGTTTAGTGCTAGGTTTAGTGTTGGTTTTAGGTTTAGGGTTAGGTTTAGGCTTATGTGTAGAGGTTAGTGTTAGGTTTAGTGTTAGAGTTTGGGGTTAGCGTTATGGTTAGGTTTAGGCTTAGAATTTATGGTTAGGGTTAGTGTTAGGGTTAGGGTTAAAGCTTAGGTTTAGGGTTAGGGTTATGTTTAGAGGTTAGTGTTAGGGTTAGGTTAAGAATTAGTGTTAAATTTTGGAATAGGGTTATGTTTACAATTAGGTTTATGGTTAGGGTTAGTATTACGGTTAGTTTAGGGTTAGGATTAGGGTTAGGGTTAGGAATAGTGTTACGGTTAGACTTTGGGTTACGGTTAGGGTTATGGTTAGGGTTATGCTTATGGTGAGGTTGAGGTTTAGGATTATGATTAGGTTTAGGGTTGGTTTTAGGTTTAGGGTTAAGTTTAGGCTTATGTGTAGAGGTTAGTGTTAGCTTTAGGGTTAGGGTTAGGGTTAATGTTATGGTTAGAATTAAGGTTATGTTTAGGGTTAGGGTTAGGATTAGGTTTAGGGTTAGAATGCATTGGTTAGGGTTAGGGTTAAGTTTAAGGTTATGGTTTGTTTACAGTTATGTTTAGGTTTAGGGTTAGGGTTAGAGGTATGTGTTAGGGGTATCTTTAGGGGTAGGGTTAGGCTTAGGATTAGTATTATGGTAGCTTTAGGGTTAGGGTTAGGGTTACGTATTATGGTCAGTGTTAGGGTTAGTTTAACTCGTAGCGTTATGGTTTTGTTAGGGATGATTGTTAGGTTTAGGATTAGGTTTAAGTTTAGGTTTAAGTTAGGGTTCTTGTTAGGTTTAGGGTTAGATTTTTGGGTTAGGGTAAGTTTTAGGGTTAGTGTTAGGGTTAGGTTTAGGGTTAGAGCTTAGGGTTAGGATTAGATTTAGGATTAGGGCTAGGGTTAAGGTTAGGGTTAGGGTGAGGTTTAAGATTACAATTTATGGTTGGGGTAGGGTTAGTTTTAGAGTTTTGTTTAAGGTTAGGGTTAGGGCTAGGTTTAGGGTTAGATTTAGGGGTTAGGTGTTAGGGAGAGGGTTAGAATTAGACTTCCAGTTACTGTTAAGATTTGGGTTACTTTTAGGTTTAGGCTTAGGGTTGTGGTTAGGGTTAGGATTAGGTTTATGATTAGGGTTAGATTTAGAGGTAGGGTTAGGGTTGGGGTTAGGGGTTAGGTGTTAGCGACAGGGTTAGGGGTAGGGTTAGTGTTAGGTATAACAGTCAGGCTTCGGGTTAGTTTAAGGGGTAGAGTTAGGGTTAGGGTAACAGATTAATGTGAGGTTTTGGGTTAGGGTTATGGTTAGGTTTAGGGTTAGGGTTAGGGTTAGAACTTAGGGTTAGTGGTAGGGTTAGGATTATGGTTACGGTTATTGTTAGGTTTAGTGTTAGGGTTATGGTTAGGAGTTAGGTGTTAGCACAAGGCTTAAGGTTAGGCTTCAGATTACGGTTAGGGTTAGTGTTATTATTAGATTTAGGGTAGGGTTTAGGGTTAGGGTTAATGTTTGGGTTATTTTTAGTGTTAGTTTTGGGGTTAGGTATAGCGTTAGCGTTAGGGCTTAGGTGTTAGGGATAGGTTTAGGTTTACGGTTAGCGTTATGGTTAGGGATATTGTTAGGTTTAGAGTTAAGTTTTAGGGTTAGTGTTAGGGTTAAGGTTAGGGTTAGGGTTAGGTTTAGGGTTAGAGTTTAGGGATATGGTTAGGTTAGGGTTATGCTTAGTGTTAGGGTTAGGGTGAGGGTTAGGGTTAGGGTTATGATTAGGGTGAGGATTAGAGGTTAGGTGTTAGGAAGAGTATTAGGGTTAGGCTTTGGTTTAGGTTTAGGGTTAGGGTTATGATTAGGTTTAGGTTTAGGGTTAGCGTTAGATTTATGGTTAGTTTTAGTGTTAGTGTTAGTGTTAGGGTTAGGGTTAGGGGTTAGGTGTTAAGGATGGTGTTAGGGTTAGTGTTAGGTTTAGGGTTAGGGTTAAAATTAGGGATAGTTTTACAGTTAGAGTTAAAGGTTAGGATTAAGGTTAGGGTTAGAAGTTTGGTTTAGTGTTAGTTTTAGTGTTATTGATAGGGCTAGTGTTATGGCTAGAGGTCAGTGTTAGGTTTAGGGTTAAGGTTAGGTTTAGGGTTACGGTTAGGGTTAGGGTTAGGTTTAGGTTTAGGGTTAGGGTTAGGTGTTAGGTGTTAGAGAGAGTTTTAGGGTAGGTGTTAGTGTTAGGGATTTGGTGTTAGGGAGAGTGTTAGGGTTAGGCTTGTGTTAACATTAGGGTTAGGGTTACAATTAGGTTTAGGGTTAGTGTTAGGGTTAGAGTTAGAGTTTAGAATTAGGGTTAGGGGTAGCGTTAGGGTTTTGGTTACGGTTAGAATTTAGGGTTAGGATTAGGATTAGGTGTAGTGTTAGCTTTAGGGTTATGGTTAGAGGTTAGCATTAGGTTTATGTTAGAGCTAAGTTTAGTTTTAGAGTTAAATGTTAGTGTTAGGGTTAGGATTAGTGTTAGCATTAGAGTTTTTGTTTAGTGCTAGGTTGAGGCTTAGGGTGAGTGTTAGGGTAATGTTTAGGGTAAAAGTTTAGGGTTAGTGTTAGGTTTAGGGTTAGGGTTAATGTTAGGAATAGAAGTTAGTGTTAGGGGTAGGTTTAGGGTTATGGTTATGGTTAGGGTTAGGGTTAGTGCTAGGGTCAGTGTTAGGGGTTAGGTGTAAGGGAGAGGGTTAGCGTTAGGCTAATGGTTTCCATTAGTGTTATGGTTAGGATTAGTTTTAGGGTTAGGGTTAGGGTTACGTTTAGGTTTACATTTAGTTTTATGTTTAGGTTTAGTGTTAGGGTTAGGGTCTAAGTGTTAGGGATAAGATTAGGATTAGGTTAGAGTTAGGATTAGGGTTAAGTTTATGGTTAGGTTTAGGGTTAGAGTTAGGGTTAGGTTAGAGGTTAAGTGTTAGGGGTAGTATTAGGTTTATGGTTAGGGTTAGTGTTAGGTTTACGGTTAGGTTTAGTGCTACAGATAGTGTTAGGGTTAGGGTTAGGGTATAGGGTTAGGTTTAGGGTTAGGGTTAGGATTAGGTTTATGTTTATTGTTAGAGGTTAGCGTTAGTTTTAGTGTTAGAGTTTGGGTTTAGGGTTAGGGTTAGGCTTAGGCTTAGGGTTTATGCTTAGGGATAGGGTTAGGGTTAGGGTTAGTGTTATGGTTAGTCTTAGTGTTAAGGTTAGAGTTATGGGTTAGGTTTATGGTAAGGGTTAGGCTTAGGGTTAGGTTTAGGGTTATGCTATGTTTAGGGTTAGTGTTAGGTTAGGGATTACATTCAGGTTTAGGTTTTTTTAAAGGGGTAGGATTAGGGTTAAGGCTAGGGATTAATGTTAGGTTTAGTGTTATGGGTATGGGTAGCGTTAGAGTTAGGGTTAGTGTTAGGGTTACAATTAGATGTTAGGGTTAGGGTTATGGTTAGTTTTAGGTTTAGGGATAGGGGTTAGTTGTTAAGGAGAGGGTTAAGATTAAGCTTCAGGTTACGGTTAGCATTAGGGTTAGGATTAGGTTTAGGGTTAGGTTTAGGGTTAGGGTTAGTGTTAGAGTTTAGGGTTAGGGTTAGTGTCAGGGTTAGAAGTTGGTTTATGGTTAGGGTTAGGGTTAGGTTTAGAGTTAGAGTTAGGGTTAAGTTTAGATGTTAGGGCTAAGGCTATGATTAGGGTTAGGGTTCATGTTACGGTTAGAGTTTATGGTTAGGTTTAATGTTTATTTAGGGTTAAGTTTAGGGTTAGGGTTGTGGTTAGAGGTTAGCCTTAGGTTTGGGTTAGAGTTTGTGTTTACGGTTAGGGTTCGGGTTAGTTTTATGGTTAGGCTTAGGGTTAGGGTTAGGGGTTAGGTGTTAGTTACAGTATTAGTGTTAGGGTTAGAGTAATTTTTAAGGTAAGTGTTAGGGTTAGGGTTAGGGTTAGGGTTAGGGTTAGGGTTAGGGATAGTATTAGGGTTAGTGTTAGGGTTTAGGTTAGGGTTATGTTTAAGTTTAGTGTGAGGTTTAGGGTTAGGGATTAGGCTTAGAGGTTATGGTTATGTTTAGAGTTAGGGTTAAAACTTACATTTAGAGCTAGGTTTAAGGTTAGTGTTAGGGTTAGTCTTAGGGTTTGGGATAGGCTTATGCTTAGGCTTCGGCTTATGGTTAGGGTTAAGGTTACAATAAGTTTAGTGTTAGGGTTAGGGTTGGGGGTTATGTGTAATGGATAGTGTTAGCATTAGTTTTAGGGTTAGTTTTAGTGTTAGTGTTAGGTTTATGGTTAGGTTTAGGGTTAGGGATAGTGTTAGGTTTCGGTTTAGGTTAGGATTAGGGATAGGGTTAGGGTTAGGGTTAGCGTTTAGGGTTATTGTTAGGGGTAGGAATGTTAGCTTTAGGGTTAGGTTGAGGTTTAGGGCTCCGGTTAGGGTTAAGGTTAGGGCTTGGTTTAGGGTTAGTGTTAGGGGTTAGTTGTTAGTGAAAGTGTTAGGGTTAGGCTTCGGGTTATGGTTAGGTTTAAGGTTACTATTAGGTTTAAGCTTAGGCTTATGGTCAGGGTTAGGTTTAGGGTTAAGGTCAGATTTAGAGCTCGTGTTAGGGTTAGTGTTAGGTGTTAGATGTTAGTGACAGGGATAGAGTTAGCGTTCAGGTTAAGTTTTACAGTCAGGCTTCGGGATATTTTAATGGGTAGAGTTAGAGTTAGGGTAAGGGATTAATGTTAGGTTTAGGGTTAGGGTTATGGTTAGTTTTAGTGTTAGGGTTTGATTAGAAGTTAGGGTTAGTGGTAGGGTTAGAATTATGGTTACGGTTAGGGTTAGGGTTAGTGTTAGTGTTAGGGTTATGGGTTAGTGGTTAGGGAGTGGCTTAAGTTTAGACTTCAGATTATGGTTAGGTTTAGGGTTACAATTAGCTTTATGGTAAGCTTTAGGGTTAGGGTTAGTTTTATGGTTAATTTTAGTGTTAGTTTTAGGATTAGGTTTATCATTAGGGTTAGGAGTTAGGTGTTAGGGATAGGGTTAGGTTTAGTTTTACGGTTAGGGTTAGTGTTAGGAATAGTGTTACATTTGGAGTTATGTTTTATGGTTAGTGTTAGGGTTAACGTTAGGGTTAGGGTTAGGTTTAGGTTTAGAGTTTAGGGTGTTGGTTATTTTAGGTTTAGGTTTAGTGTTAGGGTTATTGTTATGCTTCAGGGGGTAGGATTATGATTAGGGTGAGGGTCAGAGGTTAGGTGTTAGGAAGAGGGTTTGGGTTAGAGTTAATGTTAGGATTACAATTACGTTTAGGCTTAGGGTTAATGTTAGATTTAGGGTTACTTTTAGAGATAGGGTTAGAATTTGGGTTAGGGGTTAGGTGTTAGGGATAATGTTAGTTTTAGTGTTAGGTTTGGGGATAGGGTTAGGTTTAGGGATAGTGTTAGGGTGAGAGTTAAAGGTTAGGATTAAGGTTAGGGTTAGGAGTTTTGTTTAGTGTTAGTGTTAGTTTAGGGTTAGGGTTAGTGTTAGGGTTATAGGTTAGTGTTTGTTTTAGAGTTAGGTTTAGGATTAAGGTTAGAATTAGGGTTAGGTGTACGGTTAGAGGTACAGGTTAGGGTTATGGTTAGGCTTAGGGTAACGGTTAGGGTTAGGGTTATGGTTAGAGTTAGGGTTAGGTTTAGGTTTTGGGTTAGGTTTAGGGTTAGGGTTAGGGTTAGTTTTAGAGGTATGGGTTAGGGTTAGGGTTAGGTTTAGGGTTTTGGTAGGTTTCGGGTTAGGGTTAGGGTTACGTATTACTTTCAGTGTTAGTGTTAGTTTAATGGGTAGGGTTAGGATTAGGGGTAGGGATTAATGTTAGGTTTAGTGTTAGGTTTCTGTCTAGGGTTAGGGTTAGTGTTAGTGTTAGGGTTACAGTTGAGGGTTAGGGTTAGTGTTAGGATTAGGCTTAGAGGTTATGGTTAGTGTTACTGTTAGAGTGAGGATTAAAGCTTAAGTTTATGTTTAGCATCACGGTTAGTGTTAGAGTTAGGTTTATAGGTTATTGTTGGGGTCATGTTTAGGGTTAGGTTTAGGGTTTGAGTTAGTGTTAGAGGTATGGGTTAGGGTTAGGGTTAGGTTTAGGGTTTTGGTAGGTTTCGGGTTAGGGTTCGGGTTACGTATTACTTTCAGTGTTAATGTTAGTTTAACGGGTTGGTTTAGGATTAGGGGTAGGGATTAATGTTAGGTTTAGTGTTAGGTTCCATCTAGGGTTAGGGTTAGGGTTAGTGTTAGTGTTAGGGTTACAGTTGAGGGTTAGGGTTAGTGTTAGGGTTAGGCTTAGAGGTTATGGTTAGTGTTACTGTTAGGGTGAGGATTAAAGCTTTGGTTTAGGTTTAGCATCACGCTTAGTGTTAGCGTTAGGTTTAGAGGTTATTGTTAGGGTTATGTTTAGGGTTAGTGTTAGTGTTAGGGTTTGCATTAGGTTCAGAGTTATGTTTATGTTTAGGGTTAGTGTTAAGTTTAAGGCAAGAATTAGGGTTAGGCTTAGGGTTAGGGTTAGGTTTAGGGTCACGGTTAGGCTTTGGGTTACTGTTGTGGTTAGTGTTAGGGTTATGGTTAGGGTTAGGGTTAGGTTGAGGTTTAGGGTTAGGGTTAGTATTAGAGGTTAGGGTTAGGGTTAGGCTTAAGGTTAGCGTTAGGGTTAGGGTCAGGGTTAAGGTTAGAGGTATGGGTTAGGGTTAGTTTTAGGGGTAGGGTTAGGTTTAGGGTTAGAGTTAGTATTACGGTTATATTTTAGGGTGAGTGCTAGGGTTAGAGTTAAGGTTAAGGTTAGGGTTAGGTTTATGTTTAGGTTTAGGTCTAGGGTTATGGGTTAGGTGTTAGGGAGAGTGTTAGGGTTAGTCTCATGTTACGGTTACAGTTTAGGTTACAATTAGGTTTAGGGTTAGTGTTAGGGTTAATGTTAGAGTTTAGAATTAGGGATGGGGTAGCATTAGTGTTTTGGTTAGGGTTAGGGTTAGTGTTAGGGTTAGCTTTAGGTTAGGGTTATGGTGTTGTTAGGTTTAGGGTTAGGTATTACTGTCAGGTTTAGGGTTTGTTAAAGGGGTAGTCTTCCGATTTGGGTTTGTGATTAATGTTAGGTTTAGGGTTAGTTATATTTAGGGTTAGGGTTAGGTTTAGTGTTATGGTTAGTGTTAGGTTTTGGCTTAGAGTTTAGGGTTAGAATTAGGGTTAGGGTTAGGATTCGTGTTAGGATTAGGATTAGGATTAGAATTTAGGGTTAGGGTTATGTTTAGGATTAGGGTTATGGTTAGGGTTAGGGTTGGGATAGGTTTAGGGTTAGGGTTAAGGGTTAGTGGTTAGGGAGAGTGTTAGGGTTAGGCTTCGTGTTACTGTTAGGGTTAGGGTTACGATTAGGTTTAGGATTAGTGTTATGGTTAGGGTTAGAGTTTAGATTTAGGGTTAGGGGTAGTGTTAGTGTTTTGGTTACAGTTAGAGTTTAGGGTTAGGGTTAGTGTTAGGGGTCGTGTTAGCATTAGGGTTATTGTTAGAGGTTAGCGTTAGGTTTACGGTTAGATTTAGTTTTAGGGTTAGAGTTAAAGGTTAGTGTTGGGGTTAGGGTTAGTGTTAGCATTAGAGTTTAGGGTTAGTACTAGCTTGAGAGTTAGTGTGAGTGTTAGGGTTAGGTTTAGGTTTAAAGTTTAGGGTTAGTGTTATGTTTAGGGTTAGTGTTAATTTTAGGATTACATGTTTGTGTTAGGGGTAAGGTTAAGGTTATGGTTACAGTTAGGGTTGGGGTTAGTGTTAGGGTTAGTGTTAGGGGTTAGGTGTTAGGGAGAGAATTAGGGTTAGGCTTCGGGTTACGGTTAGTGTTACGGTTACAATTAGGTTTAGAGTTAGGGTTAGGGTTAGGGTTAGGTTTTGGTTTAGGTTTACGGTTAGTTTTAGGTTTAGGTTTACGTTTAGGTTTGGGGTTAGGGGTTAATTGTTAGGGATATGATTATTGTTAGGTTTATAGTTAAGGTTAGGGTGAGCTTTACGGTTAGTTTTAGGGTTAGAGGTTGCGTTAGGGTTAGAGGTTAAGTGTTCGAGGTAAGATTACCTTTATGGTTAGGGTTAGGGTTAGGGTTAGGATTATGGTTCGGTTTAGGGTTAGGTTTACGGTTAGGTTTAGGTTTATGGATAGTGTTAGGGTTAGGGTTAGGCTTTAGGGTTAGGGTTAGTGTTAGGGTTAGGATTAGGGTTAGGGTTATTGTTAGAGGTTAGTGTTAGGTTCAGTGTTAGAATTTGGGGTTAGGGTTAGGGATCATGTTAGGTTTAGGGTTAAGGTTAGGGTTAGGGATAGGGATTGGTTAGGGGTAGCATTTAGGTTTAGGGTTAGACTTAAGGTTATTGTTATGTTTAGGTTTAGGTTGAGGTTTAGCGTTAGGGTTTGGATTAGGGTTAGTTTTAGTGTTATGTTTAGGGTTAGGGCTAGGTTTAGGGTTATTTTAGGGGTTAGATGTTAGGGAAAGCGTTAGGGTTAGGCTTCGGGTTATTGTTAGGTTTAGGGTTACCATTAGGTTTAGGCTTAGGCTTATGGTTAGGGTTAAGGTTATGTTTAGGTTTAGGGTTAAATCTAGAGCTAGGGTTAGGGTGTGGGTTAGGGGTTAGGTGTTAGCGACTGGGTTAGGGTTAGGGTTAGATATTACAATCAGGCTTTGGGTTAGGGTTAGGGTTAGGGTTCGGGTTCGGGTTAGGGTTATTGTTAAGGTTAGGCTTAGGTTTATGGTTAGTGTTAGGGTTACATTTAGGTTAGCCATAGGGTCAGGGTTAGGGTTACGTTAGGGTTAAGGGTAGGTTTAGGGGTTAGGTGTTAGGGACAGGTTTATGGGTTAGTGTTAGGGTTAGCGTTAGGGTTAGGGTTACAGTTAGACTTAGGGTTATAGTTATGGTTAGAGGTTAGTCTTGGGGTTAGGATTAGGGTTTGGGTTAGAGTTAAAGGTTATATTTAGGTTTGATGTTACATTTAGAGTTTAGGGTTAGTATTTGGATAAACGTTAGGTTTAGTGTATGGTTAGGTTTATGGTTAAATTTTAGTGTTATAATTCGGTTTAATGTTAGGGTTAGTGTTAGTGTTAGGGTTAGGGTTACGCTTGATGTTAGGGCTAAGATTAAGGTTAGGCTTAGCTGTTAGGTGTTAAGGTGAGGGTTAGGGTTAGGCTTTGTTTTTCAGTTAGGGATAGGGTTACGATTAGGTTTAGGGTTTGAGTTAGGGTTAGGATTATGGTTAGGGTTAGAGTTAGGGTTAGGGTTAGGGTTAGGTTTAGGGTTAGTTTTATAGTTAGGGTTAGGTTAGGGTAGGGGATAGGTATTAACAATAGGGTTAGCTTTAGGGTTAGATTTAGGGTTCCGTTTACAGTTAGGGTTAGGGATTGTGTTAGGGTTAGGGTTAGGGTTTAGGGTTAGGGTTAGAGTTAGATTTAGCTTTAGGTTCAAGGTTAGTGTTAGTGTTAGGGTTAGGGTTAGAAGATTGGTTTAGTGTTAAGGTTATGGTTAGGGTTAGCGTTATGGTTAGGGTTAGCATTTGGTTTAGGGTTAGATTTAGGGTTAGGTTTAGGGTTAGGGTTTAGGTGTTAGTGATAGGGTTAGGGTTAGGTTTATTGTTCGGTTTAGGTTTAGGGTTAAGGTTAGATTTATATTTAGGTTTAGGATTAGTGTTAGTGTTAGTGTTAGAAGTTAGTTTTAGTGTTAGTGTTAGGGTTAGGTTTAGGGTTAGGTTTATGGCTAGAGATTAGCGTTTGGTTTAGTGTTTGAGTTAGGGTTAGGGTTAGGGTTAGGCTTAGAGGTTATAGTTAGGGTTAGGATTAGGGTTAGTGTTAGGGTTAGGGTTAAAGCTTAAGTTCAGATTTATGGTTAGGGTTAAGGTTAGGGTTATGATTAGACTTTATGGTTAGGATTAAGATTAGGGTTAGTGTTAGGGTTATGGTTAGAGGTTAAGTTTTGGTTTAGGGTTAGAGTTAGGATTACTGTTAGGCTTAGTGTTAGGCTTAGAGGTTATGGTTATGGTTAGGGTTAAACTTTAGGTTGAGGATTAGTGTTAGTTATGCTAAGGATGCTAGGGTTATGCGAAGGATTAGGATTACTGTTACTGGTTAGTTTTAGGGTTAGGTTTATGGTTAGGGTTAGGGTTAGGGTTAGGTTTAGAGTTTAGTGTTAGGATTAGTGTTAGTGTTAGTGTGAGGGTTAGGGTTAGAGTTAGGGTTATGGTTAGGGTTAGGCTTAGGGTTATTGTTAGTGTTAGTGTTACCATTAGGTGAGCATTAGGATTACGGTTAGGGTTAGGGTTAGGCTTAGAGTTTGCATTAGATTTAGAGTTAGGGTTAGGGTTAATGCTAGGGTTAGGGTTAGGGGTTAGTTGTTAGGGATAGGATTATGGGTTAGGGTTAGTATCAGAGTTAGCTTTAGGGTTAGAATTACGGTTAGAGTTAAGGTTATGGTTAGAGGTTAGTGTTAGGTTTAGGTTTAGGGTTAGGGTTACTGATAGTGTTAGGGTGAGGGTTAGTGTTACGGTTATTCTTTGGGTTACGGTTAGGTTTAGAGTTACATTTAGGTTAGGGTTAGGGTTAGGTTTAGGGTTAGGTTTAGGCTTAGGGTTACATGTTAGTGATAGGTTTAGGGTTAGGGTTAGTGTTAGCATTAGTGTTAGGTTTAGGGTTAGGGTTTAGTGTTAGTGTTAGGATAAGGGTTAGGGTTTGGGTTAAGGTTAGGCTTTGGGTTATGGTTAGGGTTAGCGTTACAATTAGGTTTAGGGTTAGGCTTAGGGTAGCGTTAGGATTAGCGTTAGGTTTTGTATTAGTTTTAGGTTTAGGTTTAGTGTTAGGGTTAGGGGTTAGGTGTTAGGGATAAGGTTGCGGATTAGGGTAGGGTTAGGGTTAGGTTGACAGTTAGGTTTAGGGTTATGATTAGTGTTAGGGCATAATGTGTGGGGTTAGGCTTAGGTTTAGGGTTAGGGTTAGTATTATGGTTAGAGGTTAGTGTTAGGTTGAGTGATAGAGTTTCTGGTTAGAGTTAGGGGTTAGGGTTAGGATGAGGCTTAGATTTTATTTTTAGGGTCATGTTTAGGGTTAGGGTTAAAGCTTAGGCTTATGGTTAGTGTTAGCTTTAGTGTTAGGGATAGGGTTAGTGTTAGGTTTAGGGCTAGGCTTAGGGTTATGTTTAGGGTTAGGATTACATTTAGGTTAGGGTGTGGGTTAGGGTTAGCGTTAGAAATTAGGGTTAGTGTTAGGTTTAGCGTTAGCTTTAGGGATAGGTTTACTGTTAGGTTTAGTGTTAGTGGTTAGGGTCAGTATTAGGGTTAGGGTTGGGTTTAGGGTTAGGATTATAATTTTGAGTTAGGGTTAGGGTTAGTTTTAGGGGTTAGGTGTTAGGGATAGGGTTAGGGTTATGGTTAGGTTATGGTTAAGTTAGGGTTACGGTTAGGTTTAGGGTTATGTTTTGGGTTATGGATTGGGTTAGGATTAGAATTTAGTGTTAGGGTTTAGGGTTATTTTTATGGGTTAGGGTTAGTGTTATGGTTATGGGTAGAGGTTAGCGTTAGGTTTAGGGTTAGTGTTAGGGTTAGGATTAGGGTTAGTGTTAGGTTAGGTTGAGGTTTAGGGTGAAGGTTAGGGGTAGAAGTTAGGTTTAGTGTAGGGTTAGGGTTATGGATCGATTTAGGGTTAGGGTTAGGTTTAGAATTAGCAGTTAGGGTTAGTGTTAGGGTTAGGATTAGGCTTAGGGTTAGCGTTAGGGTTAGGGTTAGGGTTAGGGTTAGGGTTAGATGTATGGGTTTGGGTTAGGGTTAGATTAGGGTTAGGGTTAGAGTTAGGGCTAGGGTTATGACAGGGTTAGGGTTAGTGTTAGGGTGAGGTATTACAGTCAGGCTTAGGGTTAGTTTAAGGGTTAGGGTTAGGTTTAGGGTAAGGGAGTAGTGTTAGGTCTGGCCTAGGTTTATGGTTATGGTTAGGGTTGTGGTTAGAATTACAAGTTAGGGTTAGGGATATGGTTACTTTTAGGGTGAGGGTTAGCGTTAGGGTTATAGTTAGGGGTTAGGTGTTAGGGAGTGTGTAAATGTTCGGCTTCGGTTTACAGTTTGTGTTAGTGTTACAATTAGGTTTAGGGTTAGGCTTAGTGTTAGGGTTAGGGTTTATTTTTAGGGTCAATTTTAGATTTAGGTTTAGGTTTAGGTTTAAGATTAGGGTTTAGGTGTTAATGATAGGGTTAGGGTTAGGTTTATATTTCGGTTTAGGGTTAGGGTTAGGGTTACTATTTAGGTTTAGGTTTAGGGTTAGGGTTAGGTTTAGAAGTTAGTATTAGTGTTAGTTTTAGGGTTAGGTTTAGGGTTAGGGTTATGGTTAGATGTTAGCATTTGGTTTAGTGTTAGAATTAGGGTTAGGGTTAGGGTTAGGCTTAGAAGTTATGGTTAGGGTTAGGATTAGGGTTAGGTTTACGGTTATTGTTAGGGTTAAAGATTAAGTTCAGGTTTACGATTAGGGTTAAAGATAGGGTAATGGTTAGACTTTACAGTTAGGATTAATGTTAGGGTTAGTGTTAGGGTTATGGTTAAAGGTTAGCTTTTGCTTTAGGGTTAGAGTTAGGGTTACTGTTATGCTTAGTGTTAGGCTTAGAGGTTAGGGTTATGGTTAGGGTTACAGTTAGGGTCAAAGCTTAGGTTCAGGGTTATGGTTAGGTGTAGGGTTCGGTTAGGGATATACTAAGGGTTAGGATTACTGTTACTGGTTAGTTTTACTGTTAGGATTACAATTAAGGTTAGGGTTAGGTTTAGAGTTTAGTGTTAGCGTTAGTGTTAGGGTTGGGGTTATGTTTAGGGTTAGGCCTAGGTTTATTGTTAGTGTTAGTGTTACCATTAGGTGAGCGTTAGAGTTAGGGTTAGGGTTACGTTTAGGGTTTGCATTAGATTTAGGGTTAGGGTTAGGTTTAAGGTTAGGGTTAGGGTTAGGTTAGCGGTTATTTGTTAGGGAAAGGGTTATGGGTTAGGGGTAGTATTAGGGATAAGGTTATGGTTAGGGTCATGGTTAGAGTTAGGGTTACGGTTATGGTTAGAGGTTAGCGTTAGGTTTAGGGTTAAGATTAGGTTTAGGAATAGTGTTAGGGTGAGGTTTAGGGTTATGTTTAGGCTTCGGGTTACAGTTAGGTTTAGAGTTAAGTTCAGGTTAGGGTTAGGGTTAGGGTTATGTTTAGGGTTAGGGTTACATGTTAGTGATATGTTTAGGGTTAGGATTAGTGTTACAGTTAGAGTTTAGGGTTAGGGTTAGGGTTATTTTTAGGTTTAGTGGTTAGCATTAGGTTTGGGTTAGTGTTAGGTTTAAAGCTTAGTGTTAGGGTTAGTGTTTGGGTTTGGCTTACGGTTCGTGTTAGGTTTATGGTTAGGATTAAGTTTAGGTTTAGACTTACGGTTATGGTTAGAGGTTAGCGTTAGATTTAGTGATAGAGTTTGGGGTTAGGGTGAGGGTTATCGTGAGACTTAGAAGTTTTCATTAGGGTTAGGCTTATGGTTAGGGTTAAAGCTTAGGTTTAGTTTTAGGATTAGAGCTAGTGTTAGGGATAGGTTATGGGTTAGGATTAAGGTTAATGGATAAGTTGAGGGTTAGGTTTACGGTTAGGGTTAAGTTCATGTTTAGAGTTTAGAGTTAGGGTTAGGTTTAGGTTTAGGGTTAGTGTTAGGGTTAGGGTTAGGTTTAGATTTACAGTTAGGTTTAGGTTTAGGTTTTGGTTTAGGGTTAGGGTTAAGGTTAGTGTTAGCATTAGTGTTAGGTTTAGGGTTAGAATTTAGTGTTAGTGTTAGGATTAGGGTTAGGGTTAAGGTTATGGTTAAGCTTTGGGTTACAGTTAGGGTTAGCGTTACAGTTAGGTTTAGGGTTAGGATTAGGGTACGGTTAGGATTAGCTTTAGTTTTTGTGTTATTTTTAGTGTTAGTTTTAGCGTTAGGGATAGGTGCTAGGTGTTAGGGATAGGGTTGTGGATTAGGGAAATGTTAGGGTTAGGTTTACAGTTAGGATTAGGGTTAGGATTAGTGTTAGGGCTTAGTGGGAGGGGTTAGGCTTAGGGTTAGGGTTAGGGTTAGGGTTAGGTTTATGGTTAGGGTTATGGTTAGAGGTTTAGTATTAGTTTTAGTGATAGAGTTTGTGATTAGGGTTAGGGTTAGGGTAAGAATGAGGCTTAGACTTTAATTTTAGGGTCATGCTTAGGGTTACGGTTAAAGCTTAGGTTAAAAGTTATGCTTAATGTTAGGGTTAGGGATAGGGTTATTGTTAGGGTTAGGGCTAGGCTTAGGGTTATGTTTAGGTTTAGGATTACATTTAGGTTAAGGTTTCGGTTAGGGTTAGGATTAGTGTTAGAATTTAGGATTAGTTTTAGGTTTAGGGTTAAGGATAGGTTTACTGTTAGGGTTAGTGTTAGAGGTTAGGGTTAGTATTAGTGTTAGGGTTTGGTTTATTGTTAGGATTAGAATATTGGGTTAGTGTTAAGGTTAGTTTTAAGGCTTAGGTGTTAGGGATATGGTAAGGATTATGGTTAGGTTATGGTTAAGTTAGGGTTAGGATTAGGTTTAGGGTTATGGTTAGAGTTATGTTTAGGGTTAGGATTAAAAATTAGGGTTAGGGTTAGGGTTAGTTTTATGGGTTAGGGTTAGTGTTACGATTATGGTTAGAGGTAAACTTTAGGTTTAGGGTTAGGGTTAGTGTTAGGGTTAGGGTTACGGTTAGAGTTTTGGGTTAATGTTAGGTAAATGTTAGGTTTCGGTTTACAGTTAGGTTTAGGGTTAGAGTTTAGGGTTATGGTTCGGTTTAGGGTTATGATTAAAGTTAGGGTTAGGGGTTAGGTGTTAGGGAAAGGGTCAAAGTTAGGCTTTGGGTTTCGGTTAGGGTTTGGTTTATGATTAGGTTTAGGGTTACGGTTAGGTTTAGAGTTAGGTTTAGGTTTAGGGTTAGTTTTAGAGTTAGGGTTAGGGTTAGGGTTAGGGGTTAGATTTTAGTCATAGGGTTATGGTTAGTGTTAGGTTTAGGGTTTGGTTTAGGTTTAGGTTTAGGGTTATTGATAGTGTTAAGGTCAAGGTTAATGTTTAGGGTTAGTTTTAGTGTTATAGTTAGGTTTAGGTTTAAGTTTAGTGTTAGTGTTAGGGTTAGAAGATAGGTTTAGTGTTAGGGTTAGTGTTAGGGTTAGGATTAGGGTTATGGTTAGAGGTTAGCGTTTGCTATAGTGTTAGAGTTAGGGTAAGGTTTTTGAGTTAGACTTAGAGGTAATGGTTAGGGTTAGGGTTAGGGTTATAGTTAAAGCTTAAGTTCAGGTTTATGGTTAGGGTTAAGTTTAGGGTTACGGTTATAGTTTAGGATTAGGTTTAAGGTTAGGATTAGGGTTAGGTTTATGGTTAAATGTTAGCTTTTGTTTTACAGTTAGAGTTAGGGTTAGTGTTAGGGTTAGTGTTAGGCTTAGAGGTAATTGTTATGGTTAGGGTTAGGGTGAGGGTTAAAGCTTAGGTTCAGGGTTAGGGTTAGGGGTAGGGTTCGGTTAGAGATATGCTAAGGGTTAGGAATATGTTTAGTGGTTAGTTTTATGGTTACGGTTACCATTAGGGTTAGGATTAGGTGTAGAATTTATTGTTATCATTAGGCTTAAGGATATGGTTAGTGTGAGGGTTAGGATTAGGGTTAGGCTCAGAGTTAGGCTTATGGTTAGGGTTAGGCTTAGGGTTATGATTACGGTTAGGGTTACAATCAGGTTAGCGTTAGGGTTAGGGTTAGGGTTTGTGTTAGATTTAGTGTTAGGGTTAGGTTTATTTTTTGTTTAGGGTTTAGGTGTTAGAGATTGTGTTATGGGTTAGGGTTAGTGTTAGGGTTAGTGTTAGGGTTACGGTTAGAGTTAGGGTTACGGTTATGGTTAGAGCTTATCGTTAGGTTTAGGGTTAAGGTTACGGTTAGTGTTAGGATTTGGTTTAGAGTTAAAGGTTATGGTTAGGTTTAGCATTATGGTTAGAGTTTAGGGTTAGTGTTAGGGTCAGTTTTAGGTTTAGGTTTAGGGTTAGGTTTAGGGTTAGCATTTACAGTTATCTTTTGGTTTAGGGTTAGGGTTAGTGTTAGGGTTACACTTAGTGTTAGGGTTATGATTAAGGATAGGGCTAGGAGTTAATTGTTAGGGAGTGGGTTAGGGTTAGGTTTTGGGTTACGGTTAGGCTTAGGGTTATGATTAGTTTTAGGGTTAGTGTTAGGGTTAGGTTTAGGGTTAGTATTAGAGTTTGGGTTAGGATTAAATTTCAGGGTTAATTGTTAGTGATAGGGTAAGTGTTACTGTTATATTTAAGGTCGGTATAGGGTTAGGGATAGTGTTAGGGTTAGGGTTAGGGTAAGTGTTAGGTTGAAGTTTAGGGTGCAGGGTAGGTTTAGAAGTTATATTTAGTGTTAGGTTTAGGGTTTTGGTTAGCGTTAGGTTTAGGGATAGTGTAAGGGTTCGGATTAGGATTAGTCGTTAGGTTTAGGGTTAGGTTTATGGTCAGGGTTAGGGTTAGGTTTAGAAGATAGTGTTAGGGTTATGCTTAGGGTTAGGGTTAGTGTTAGGGTTAGGTTTAGGTTTAGGGTTATGGTTTGGGTTAGGGTTAGGTATAGGGTTACAGCTAGGCTTCAGGTTACGGTAAGGGTTAGGGTTATGATTAATTTAGGGTTAGTGTTAGGTTTATGTTTACATTTAGGGTTAGGATTTGCATTAGGATTAGTGTTAGGGTTACAGTTAGGTTTAGGGGTTAACTGTTATGGATACGTTAGGGTTAGGCTTCGGGTTATGGTTACGTTTAGGGTTATGATGAAGTTAGGTTTAGTGTTAGGGTTAGGGTTAGGTTTGGGTTAGTGTTAGGGGTATCGTTTGCATTAGATTTAGGGTTAGTTTTAGGGTTAGGGTTAGGTTTATGGTTTATGTTTTAGGGATAGGGTTATAGTTAGGGTTAGGTTTAGGATTAGTTTTAGGATTAGGTTTAGGTTTATGGTTAAAATTATGGTTAGTGTTAGCATTTATGGTTAGGGTTAGGGTTAGCGTTAGTGTTATGGTTATGGTTAGGGTAAGGTTGAGTTTAGGTTTAGGGTTAAGTTTAGGATTAGTGTTAGGGCTTAACATTAGGGGTTAGACTTAGCGTTATGTCTTATGGTTAGGTGTTAACATTAGGGGTTAGTGTTATGGTAGGGGTAGGGGTAGGATTAGGTTTAGTGTTAGGGTTAGGGTTACTGTTAACGTTAGGGTTTGGGTTATGGTTACGAATAGGGTTAGAGATTAAGGTTACTGTTGGGGTTATGGTTAGGATTATTGTTACCATAGATTAAGAGTTTAGGCTTAGTGTTAGGGTTAGGGTTAGGTTTAGGTTTAGGGTTACGGTTAGAAGTTAGGATTAGTGTTAGGGTTAGGTTTTGGGTCAGGGTTAGGGTTATTGTTCGTTTTGTGGTTAGGATTTAGTGTTAGTGTTAGGGTTACAGTTAGTGTTAGGGTTATGGTTAGGCTTCGGATTACGGTTAGGATTAGGGTTACAATTAGCTTTGGGGTTAGGCTTAGGGTAGAGTTACGGTTAGTGTTAGGTTTAGTGTTAGTTTTAAGGTTAGGTTTAGCGTTAGGGTTAGGGGTTAGGTGTTAGGAATAGGGTTAGGGTTAGGGTAGGTTACGGTTAGGTTTATAGTTAGGGTTAGGTTTAGGATTAATATTAGGGCTTAATGTGAGGGTTTAGGCTTAGGGTTAGTGTTAGTGTTAGTGTTAGGGTTATGGTCACGGTTATGGTTAGAGGTTAGCGTTAGGTTTAGTGATAGAGTTCGTGGTTAGGGTTAGGGTTAGGGTGAGGTTTAGATGTAATTTTTAGGGTCATGGTTAGGGTTAGTGTTAAAGCTTTGGTTTAGGGTTAGGGTTAAAGCTTTGGTTTAGGGTTAGGGTTAGAGTTAGGGTTAGGGATACAGTTAGTGTTAAAGTTAGAGCTTGGCTTAGGGTTGTGGTTATGTTTAGGATTACATTTAGGTTAGTGTTAGGCTTAGGGTTAGTGTTATATTTAGGGTTAGGTTTAGGGATAGATTTACGGTTAGGTTTAGTGTTAGATGTTAGGGTTAGTGTTAGGGTTTGGGTTAGGTTTAGGGTTAGGGTTAGTATTATAATTTTGTGTGAGGGTTAGTGTTAGGGTTAGGTTTAAGAGTTAGGTGTTAGGGAAAGGGTAAGGGTTATGGCTAAGTTTAGGGTTAAAATATGGTTAGGGTTAGGTTTAGGGCTATGGTTAGGGTTAGGATTAGAATTCAGGGTTAGGATTAGGGTTAGGGTTACGGGTTAGGGTTAGGTTTACGACTATTGTTAGAGGTTAGCATTAAGTTTAGGGTTATGATTAGGCTAGGGTTAGGGTTTGGGTTACAGTTAAAGGTTAGGGTTAGGGTTATGGTTAGAGCTTAGGGTTAGTGTTAGGGTAAGTGTTAGGTTTAGGGTTAGGGTTAGGTTTTAGGTTAGAGTTTAGTGTTATGGTTCAGTTTAGGGTTAGGGTTATTGTTAGAGTTAGGGTTAGGTTTACGGTTAGTGTTAGGGTTATGATTAAGGTTAGTGTTAGGGGTTAGGTGTTAGGGATAGGGTTAAGGTTAGGCTTTGGGTTACGGTTATGGTTTGGGTTACAATTAGGTTTAGGGTTAGGGTTAGGTTAAGCTTTATGGTTAGTTTTAAAGTTAGTCTTAGGGTTAGGGTTAGGTGTTGGGTGTTAGTGATAGGGTTATGTATAGGGTTAGTTTTAGGGTTTGGTTTAGTATTAGGGTTAGTGTTAGGGATAATGTTAGGGTTAGGGTTAGGTTTAGGTTTAGGGTTGGGGTTAGTGTTGGGGTTAGAGTTATGGTTAGAGGTTAGCGTTTGCTTTATGGTTAGAGTTAGGTTTAGGTTTAGGGTTAGGGTTAGGGTTAGGCTTAGAGGTTATGGTTAGGGTTTGGGTTAAAGCTTAGGTTCAGGTTTATGTTTAGGGTTAAGGTTAGGGTTACCGTTAGAATTTAGGTTTACGTTTAAGGTTAGGGTTATGATTAGGCTTAGAAGTTAAGTTGTGGTTTAGAGTTAGAGTTAGGTTTAGTTTTAGGGTTAATGTTAGGCTTAGTAGTTATGGTTATGTTTAGGCTTAGGCTTAGGGTTAAAGCTTAGGTTCAGGGTTAGGGGTAGGGGTAGGGTTCTGTTAGGGATATGCTAAGGGTTAGGATTAGGTTTAGTGGTTAGTTTTATGGTTAGGGTTAGCGTTAGGGTTAGGGTTATTGTTAGGGTTAGGGTTAGTGTGAGGTTTAGGTTTAGGGTTAGAGTTAGGGTTATGGTTATAGATAGGCTTAGGGTTATGTTTAGTGTTACGGTTACGTTTAGGTTAGCATTAGTGTTAGGCTTAGGGTTTGCATTAGATTTAGTGTTAGGGTTAGGGTTAAGGTTAGGTTTAGGAGTTAGGTTTTAGGGATACGGTGATGGGTTACTGTTAGTGTTAGGGTTAGGGTTAGCATTACGGTTAGAGTTAGGGTTAAGGTTGTGGTTATAGCTTAGTGTTAGGTTTGGGTTAGGATTAGGGTTATGGTTAGTGTTATGGTTTGGGTAAGAGTTAAAGTTTAGGGTTAGGTTTAGAGTTACAGTTAGAGATTAGGTTTAGTTTTAGTGTAAGGATTTGGTTTAGGCTTACTGTTAGGTTTAAGGTTAGAGTACAGTGTTATTGTTCGGTTTAGGGTTAGAGTTAGTGTTAGAGTTAGGGTTAGGGTTACGCTTAGTGTTAGGGTTATGGTTAAGTTTAGTGTTAGGAGTTAGGTGTTAGTGAGTGGGTTATAGTTAGGCTTTGGTTTACGGTTAGGGTTTGGGTTATGATTTGGTTTACAGTTAGTGTTAGGGTTAGGGCTAGGGGTAGGTTTAGGTTTAGGGTTAGTTTTAGAGATAGGCTTAGGGTTAAGGTTAGGTGTTAGGTGTTAGCGATAGGGTTATATTTCGGGTTACGTTTAGGGTTCAGTTTTGGCTGAGATTGAGGGTTAGTGATAGTGCTAGGCTTAGGGTTATGGCTAGGGTTAGGTTTAGGGTTTGGTTAGTGTTAGGGTTAGAAGTTAGGTTTAGTGTTAGTGTTAGGGTTAGTGTTAGGGTTAGGGTTATGGTTAGAGGTTAGCGTTTGCTTTAGGGTTAGATTTAGGGTTATGGTTAGGGTTAGGCTTAGAGGTTATGCTTAGGGTTAGGGTTAGTCTTAAAGCTTAGGTTCAGGTTTATGGTTAGTGTTAAAGTTAGGGTTACGGTTAGAGTTTAGGTTCAGGTTTAATGTTAGGGTTACTTTTAGGGTTAGTGTTAGAGGTTAGATTTTGGTTTAGTGTTAGAGTTAGCGTTAGTGTTAGTGTTAGGCTTAGAGGGTATCATTATGGTTATGGTTAGGGTTAAAGCTTAGGTTCAGAGTTAGGGTGAGGTGTAGGGTTCGGTTAGGGATATGCTAAGGGTTAGGAATAGGTTTAGTGCTTAGCTTTAGTGTTAGGGTTACTGTTAGGGTTAGGGTT
This sequence comes from Cavia porcellus, assembly GCF_034190915.1. Classification (NCBI taxonomy): domain Eukaryota; kingdom Metazoa; phylum Chordata; class Mammalia; order Rodentia; family Caviidae; genus Cavia; species Cavia porcellus. The sequence goes on from NW_026947815.1 coordinate 93,230, forward strand.
AGGGTTAGTTTTAGGGTTCATGTGAGGGTTAGTGTTAGGGTTATGGTTAGAGTTAGGCCTAGGGTAATGGTTAGGGTTAGGTTTACCATTAGGTTAGCATTGGGGTTATGGTTAGGGTTTACTTTAGATTTAGTGTTAAGGTTAGGGTTAGGGTTAGGTTTAGGGGTTAGGTGTTAGGGATAGGTTTATGGGTTAGGGTTAGTGTTAGGGTTAGGGTTATGGTTAGAGTTATGGTTACGGTTATGGTTAGAGGTTAGCGTTAGGTTTATTGTTAGGGTTTTGGTTTGGGTTAGAGTTAAAGTTTAGGGTTAGGTTTAGAATTACGGTTAGAGTTTAGGGTTAGATTTAGTGTAAGGGTTCATTTAGGGTTAGGGTTAGGTTTAGGGTTAGAGTATAGGATTATGGTTCGGCTTGGGTTAGGGTTAGGGTTAGGGTTACACTTAGAGTTAGGAGTTAGGTGTAGGGAGTGGGTAGGGTCAGGCTTTGGGTTATGGTTAGGCTTAGGGTTACAATTAGGTTTAGGGTTAGGGAGAGGGTTATTGTTAGTGTTAGGTTTAGGGTTAGTTTTAGAGTTTGGGTTTGGGTTAGGGTTAGGGTTAGGGGTTAGGTGTTAGCGATAGGGTTAGGGTTATGGTTAGGTTTATGGTTTGGTTTAGGGTTAGGGTTATTGTTAGAGATAGTGTTAGGTTTAGGGTTAGAGTTTAGGGTTAGGGTTAGGGTTAGGTTTAGGTTTAGGGTTAGGGTTAGTGTTAGTGGTAGAAATTAGTTTTAGTGTTAGGGTTTTCATTATGGTTAGAGGTTAGCATTTGGTTTAGGGTTAGAGTTAGGTTAGGGTTGGGTTTAGGCTTCGAGATTATGGTTATGGTTAGGGTTAAGGTTACATTTAGGGTTAAAGCTTATATTCAGGTTTACGGTTAGGGTTAAGTTTTGGGTTACAGTTAGAGTTTAGGGTTAGGTTCAAGGTTAGGGTTAGGGTTATGGTTATGGTTAGAGGTTAGCTTTTGCTTTACGGTTAGAGTTAGGGATAGTGTTATGGTTAGTGTTATGCTTAGATTTTATGGTTATTCTTAGGGTTACAGTTAGGGTTAAAGCTTAGGTTGAGGGTTAGTGTTAGGTGTAGGGTTCAGTTAGGGATATGCTAAGGTTAGGCTTACATCAGTGGTTAGTTTTACATTTAGGGTTACATTTAGGGATAGGTTTACGTTTAGAGGTTAGTGTTAGGATTAGGGGTAGGGTTAGGGTTAATGTGAGGGTTAGGGTTATGGTTAGAGTTAGTGTTATGTTTAGGGTTAGAATTAGGGTTATGGTTAGGATTAGGGTTACAATTAGGTTATTGTTAGGTTTAGGGTTAGTGTTAGGGTTTGCGTTTGATTTAGTTTTAGGGTTAGGGTTAGGTTTCCGGTTAGGTTTAGGGTTAGGGTTGGGGATAGGGTAAGGGTTAGGGTTAGTCATTAGGTATAGGTTTAGGTTTACGGTTAGGGTTAGGGTTAGGTTTAGAGGTTAGTATTAGTGTTAGCATTAGGGTTATGCTTAGTGTTAGGGTTAGTGTTAGGTTTAGAGTTAGGTTTAGGTTTAGCTTTACAGTTAGTGTTAGGTTTAGGGATAGGGTTATGTTTAGGGTTAGTGTTACGATTAGGTTAGGGTTAGGGTTAGGGTTAGGGCTTGGGTTACAGTTAGGATTATGATTTGGATTAGTATTCGGGTTAGGTTTAGGGTTAGGTATGGGGTTAGGTATAAGGGATAAGGTTAGTGTTGGGTTAGTTTTAGGGTTAGGTTTAGTGTTAGTTTTAGAGTTAGGTTTAGCGTTAGTGTTAAGGGTTAGGTGTTATAGGTTTACGGTTAGTGTTAGGGTTAGGGTTAGGGTTAGGTTTTGGGATAGTGTTAGGTTGAGGGTTAGGGTTTAGGGTTAGTGTTATGGTTCGGGTTATGGTTAGGATTACGGTTAGCCTTCGTGTTACGGTTTGGGTTAGGCTTACGATTAGGTTAGGTTTAGGGTTAGGGTTAGGCTTAGGTTAGGGTTAGGGTTCGATGTTAGGGATAGGGTTAGCGTTAGGGTTAGGTTTAGGGTTACGGTTAGGGTTAGGGTTACATGTTAGTGATAGGTTTAGGGTTAGGGTTAGTTTTACGGTTAGAGGTTAGGGTTAGGGTTAGGGTTAGGGTTAGGGTTAGGGTTAGGGTTAGTGTTAGCAGTTAGCGTTAGATTAGGGTTAGGGTTAGGGTTAGGGTTAGTGTTAGGGTTAGGGTTAGGGTTAGATTTAGGGTTAGGTTCAGGCTTAGTGTTATGGTTAGAGGTTACCTTTAGGTTTAGTGATAGAGTTTGGTGTTAGGGTGAGGGTTAGAGTGAGGCTTATAAGTTATCATTACGGTTAGGGTTAGGGCTAGGTTTAAAGCTAGGTTTAGGGTTAGTGTTAGCGTTAGGGTTAGAGATAGCGTAAGGGTTAATTTTAGGTTTAGTCATTAGGTTTAAGTATAGAGGTGACTGTTAGGGTTAGCGTTAGGGCTAGGTTTATTATTAGGGGTAGTTGTAGGTTTAGAGTTAGGTTTAGTTTTAGTGTTAGGGTTAGGGTGAATGCTAGGCTAGGCTTCCGGTTATGGTAAGGGTTAGTGTTACAATTAGGTTAGGGTTAGGGTTAGGCTTAGGTTTATGGTTAGGGTTAAGATTTGGATTAGGATTAGTGTTAGGGTTATGCTTAGGTTTTGGGGTTAGGTGTTAGGGATAGGGTTAGGGTTAATCTTTGGGTTACGGCTAGGTTTAGGGTTTTGAAGAGGTTACCATTAGTGTTAGGTTTAGAGTTAATGTTTGGGGTAGCGTTTGCATTAGATTTAGGGTTAGTTTTAGGGTTAGGGTTAGGGTTAGATTTAGGGGTTAGATGTTAAGAATAGAGTTATAGTTAGGGTTAGCGTTAGGGTTAGGTTTAGGTTTAGGGTTAAATTATGGTTAGTGTTAGCGTTTAGGGTTAGGGTTAGGGTTTGTGTTATGGTTAGGGGTAGGTTAAGTTTGAGGTTTAGGGTTAGGGTTAGGGTTAGGATTAGTTTTAGGGCTTAAGGTTAGGGGTTAGGCTTAGGGTTATGGCTTACGGTGAGGTGTTATGTTTTGGGGGTTAGCGTTACGGTTAGGATTAGGTGTAGGGTTAGGTTTAGTGTTAGGGTTAATGTTATGGTTAGGGTTAGGTTTAGGGTTACGATTAGGGTTAGAGATTATGGTTACTATTAGGGTTATGGTTAGGGTTAGTGTTACAGTTAGGTTAAGAGCTTAGGCTTAGTGTTAGTGTTAGGGTTAGGTTTAGGTTTAGGGTTAGGGTTCGCATTAGGGTTCAAAGTTAGGGTAAGAGTTAGGGTTAGGGTTAGGGTTAGGGTTAGGGTAGGATTAAGCTTTGGGTTAGTATTAGGTTTTGGGTTAGGGTTTAGTGTTAGTGTTAAGGTTATGATTAGGGTTAGGTTTAAGATTAGGCTTCGGGTTATGGTTAGGGTTAGGGTTACAATTAGGTTTAGGGTTAGGCTTAGTGAAGGGTTAGGGTTAGTGTTAAGTTTAGTGTTAGTTTTAGGGTTAGGTTTAGCGTTAGGATTAGGGGTTAGGTGTTAGGGATAGGGTTAGGGTTAGGTTTGCAGTGAGGTTTAGGATTAGGATGAGTGTTAGAGCTTAATGTGAGTGGTTAGGCTTAGGGTTATGGCTTAGGTTTAAGGTTAGGGTTAGGGTTACACTTAGTGTTAGAGTTATGATTAAGGTTAGGGTTAGGAGTTAGGTGTTAGGAAGAGGGTTAGGGTTAAGATTTGTGTTATGGTTAGGGTTAGGGTTACAATTTGTTTTAGGGTTAGAGTTAGGGTTAGGGTTAGGTTTAAGGTTAGTATAAGTTAGGCTTAGTGGTTAGGTGTTAGCAATAGGGTTAGGTTTAGCTTTAGTGTTAGTTTTAGGTTTAGATTTAGCGTTAGGTTTAGGGTTTCAATGTTAGTGATGAGGTTAGTGTTATAGTTAGTGTTAGGTTTACGGTTAGGGTTAGGGTTAGGGATAGTGTGAGGTTTAGGCTTAGTGTTTATGGTTAGTGTTAGGGTTAGGGTTAGGGTCAGGGTTATGTTTAGGCTTCGGGTTATGGTTAGGGTTAGAGTTACATTTAGGTTAAATTTCAAGTTATGGTTATTTTTAGGTTTAGGGTTAGGGACATACGTTAAGGATAGGTTTAGGGTTAGGTTTAGTGTTACGGTTAGAGTTTAGTGTTAGGGTTAGGGTTTGGTTTGGTGTTAGCAGTTAGCGATAGTTTTGGGTTAGGTTTAGGGTTAAAGCTTAGGTTTAGGATTTTGGTTAGCGTTAGGGTTAGGGTTAAGTATTGTGTTAGTGTTAGGGTTAGTGTTAGGGTTAGCGTAGGGTTAGGGTTAGGGTTAGTGTTAAGGTTAGGGTTAGGCTTTAGTATTATTGTTAGCGTTAGGGTTAGGGTTAGGGTTACAGTTAGGCTTCAGGTTACGGTTAATTTTAGGGTTACAATTAGGTTTAGGGTTAGGCTTAGGGTAGGTTTAGCGTTAGTGTTAGGTTTAGTGTTAGTTTTAGGGTTAGGTTTAGCACTAGGGTTAGGGGTTAGGTGTTAGTAATAGGGTTAGGGTTAGGGTAGGCTTAAGGATAGGTTTAGAGTTAGGGTTAGGGTTAGGATTAGTGTTAGGGCTTAGGGTGAGGTGTTAAGCTTAGGGTTATGGCTTAGGGTTAAGGTTAGTGTTACGCTTAGTGTTAGATTCATGATTAAGGTTAGGGTTAGAAGTTAGGTGTTAGGGAGAGTTTTAGGGTTAGGCTTTGGGTTATTGTTCGAATTACGGTTACAATTAAGTTTAGGGTTAGGGTTAGGGTTAGGGTTAGGGTTAGATTTAGGGTTAGGGCTACAGTTAGTTTTAGTCTTCGGTTTAGGGTTAGGGTTGGGGGTTAGGTGTTAGCAATTGGTTAGGTTTAGGGTTTGGTTTTGGGTTAGGGTTAGGTTTAGGGATAGTGTTAGGTTTAGGATTAGGGTTTAGGGTTAGGTTTAGGCTTACATTTAGGTTTAGGTTTGTGTTAGTGTTAGGGTTAGAATTTAGGTTTAGTGTTAGTGTTAGTGTTAGTGTTAGGGTTATATGTTAGCGTTTGGTTTGGGGATATAGTTAGTGTTGGGTAAGGGTTAGGGTTACATTTAGAGGTTATGGTTAGGCTTAACTATAGGGTTAGCGTTAAAGCTTAGCTTCAGGTTTACGGTTAAGGTTAGGGTTACTGTTAGAGTTTAGGGTTAGGTTTAAAGTTATGGTTATGGTTAGGGTTATGGTTAGAGGTTAGCTTTTGTTTTAAGGTTACAGTTAGGGTAAGTGGTAATGTTAGTGTTAGGCTTAGAGGTTATGGTTACGTCTATGGTTAAAGGTTAGGTTCACGGTTATGGTTATGGTTAGGGTTAGGGTTATGGATATGGTAAGTGTTAGGATTAGGGTTAGTGTTTACTTTTAGGTTTAGGGTTATGGTTATTGTTTTTGTTAGGTTTAGAGGTTAATGTTAGTGTTAGTGTTTGGATTACGGTTAGGGTTAGTGTGAGGCTTTTGGTTAGGGTTAGAGTTAGGGTTAGGTTTAGGGTTAGGCTTAGGTTTATGGTTAGATTTAGGGTTACAATTTGGTTAGCATTATGGTTAGGATTAGGGTTTCAGTTAGGGTTTGCATTAGATTTAGTTTTAGGTTTAGGCTTAGGGTTAGTTTTAGGTGTTAGGTGTTAGGGATAGGTTTATGGGTTAGGGTTAGTGTTAGGGTTGGCATTAGGTTTAGGGTTAGGGTTAGGGCTATGGTTAGGGTTTGAGTTTAGTGTTAGGGTTAGGGTTAGGGTTAGTGTTATGGATATGTTTAGGGTTAGGTTGAGGTTTAAGGTTAGCTTTAATGTTAGTGTTAGAAGTTAGGTTTGTGTTAGAAGTTAGGTTTAATGTTAGGTTTAGGGTTTGGGTTAGGGATAGGTTTAGGGTTAGGGTTATTGTTCAAGGATAGGGTTAGGGTTAGTGTTAGGGTTAGGCTTAGTGTTAATTTAATGGGTAGGTTTAGGATTAGGGTAAGGGATTAATGTTATGTCTGGGTTAGCGTTATGGTTATGGTTAGGGTTAGGGTTAGGATAAGAACTTAGCATTAGGGTTAGGGTTAGGGATATTGTTACATTTAGGTTTAGGGTTAAGTTTAGAGTTAGGTCTTAGGTTTTAGGGAGAGTGTAAAGTTTAGGCTTCAGGTTACGGTTTGGGTTAGTGTTATGATTTGGTTTAGGGTTAGGCTTAGCATTTGAGTTAGGGTTACGGTTAAGTTTAGTGTTAGTTTTAGGGTTAGGTTTAGCTTTACAGTTAGATGCTATGTATTAGGTATAGGGTTAGGGTTAGTGTTAAGGTTAGGGCTAGTTTTACGGTTATGGTTAGGGATATTGTTAGGTTGAGGGTTAGGGTTAAGGGTTAGTGTTAGTGTTAGAGTTAGGGTTAGGGTTACAGTTAGGCTTAGGGTTACAGTTAGCGTTAGAGTTACATTTAGGTTAGGGTTAGGGTTGGTGTTACAGTTAGGTTTGGGTTACAGTTAGCGTTATAGTTACATTTAGGTTTTGGTTAGGGTTAGGCTTAAGGTTAGGTTAATGTTAGGGTTAGATGTTAGGAATAGGTTTAGGGTTAGGGTTAGTGTTACCTTTAGAGTTTAGGGTTAGGGTTAGCGTTAGGGTTAAGGTTAGGGTTAGGGTTAGTGGTTAGCATTAGTTTTGGTTTAGGGTAAGGTTTAACGTTTAGGTTTAGGATTAGGGATAGTGTTAGAGTTAGGGTTAGGATTAGGGTTAGGGTTAGGGTTATGGTTAGAGGTTAGCGTTAGGTTTAGTGATAGAGTTTGGGGTTAGGGTGAGGATTAGGGTGAGGCTTAGAAGTTATGGTTATGTTTATGGTTATGGTTATGGTTAGGGTTAGGGTTAAAGCTTAGGTTTAGGGTTAGGGATAGCGTTAGGGTTATGTATAGTGTAAGAGTTAGCATTACAGTTAGTCTTTAGGTTTAGGGTAAGGTTTATGGGTTAGGGTTTGGGTTACGTTCAAAGGTTAGTGTTAAGGTTAGTTTAGCGTTAGGTTTAGGGTTAGGTGTTCGGGATAGGGTTACAGTTAGGTTAGTGTTAGTGTTAGGTTTACAGTTAGGGTAGGTTTAGTGATAGTGTTACGTTTAGGGTTAGGGTTTAGGTTTAGCGTTGGTGTTAGATTTAGGGTTAGGGTTATGGTTAGGCTTTGGGGGAGGGTGAGGTTTAGATTTATATTTAGGTTTGGATTAGGGTTAGGGTGAAGGTAAGGGATAGGGTTGGATGTTAGGGATAGTTTTAGGGTTAGGGTTAATGTTACGATTAGAGTTTAGGGTTAGGGTTACGGTTATTGTTAGCGGTTAGCGTTAGCTTTGGGTTAGGTTTAGGGTTAAAGCTTTGGTTTAGGGTTAGTGTTATGGTTAGCATTAAGGTTAGGGCTAGGTTTAGTGTTATGGTTAGAGGTTAGCGTTGCTTTTATGATAGATTTTGGGCTTAGGGTTATGGTTAAGTTTACTGTTTGGCTTAGAGGTTATGGTTACGGTTGGGGTTAGGGTTAGTGTTAAAGCTTAGGTTTAGGGTTAGGGTTAGGGATAGGGTAAGGGTTTGGATTAGTGTTAGTCTTTAGGTTTGTGTTTAGGTTTATGGTTAGGGTTAGGGTTAGGTTTAGAGGATAGTGTTACTGTTAGGCTTAGGGTTAGGGTTAGTATTAGGGTTAGGTTTAGAGTTAAGTTTAGGTTTAGGTTTAGAGTTAGGGTTAGGTTTAGGGCTAGGGATACGTTTAGGGTTAATGTTACGATTAGGTTAGGGTTAGAGTTAGGGTTAGGGCTAGGGTTATGGTTAGGTTAGGATTTGGATTAGTATTCAGGTTAGGGTTAGGGTAAGGTTTACGGGTTATGTGTTAGGTATAAGGTTAGTGTTGGGTTAGGGTTAGGGTTAGGTTTAGTGTTAGTTTTAGGGTTAGATTTAGCGTTAGTGTTAGGTTTTAGGTGTTATAGGTTTACAGTTAGGGTTAGGGTTAGGTTTAGGGATAGTGTTAGGTTGAGGGTTAGGGTTTAATGTTAGTGTTATGGTTCGGGTTGTGGTTAGGATTATGGTTAGGCTTTGTGTTACGGTTTGGCTTAGGGTTACGTTTAGGTTAGGGTTTGGTTAGGGTTAGGGTTATGTTAGGGTTAGGTTTAGAAGTTAGGGATATGGTTAGGTTTAGGGTTAGGTTTAGGGTTAGGGTTATGGATAGGGTTACATGTTAGTGATAGATTTAAGGTTAGGATTAGTGTTAGGGTTAAAAGTTACGGTAAGTGTTAGTGTTAGCGTTAGGGTTAGGGTTAGGGTTTGGGTTAGTATTAGGTTTAGGGTTAGGGTTTAGTGTTAGTCTTAGGGTTAGGATTAGGTTTAGGGTTACGGTTAGGCTTCGGGTTATGGTTAGGGTTAGAGTTACAATTAAGTTTAGGTTTAGGCTTGGGGTAGGTTTAGGGTTAGTGTTAGGTTTAGTGTTAGATTTAGCTTTAGGTTTAGCGTTAGGATTAGGGGTTAGGTGTTAGGGATACGGTTAGGATTAGATTAGGGTTAGGGTTAGGTTTACAGTTAGGGTTAGAGTTAGGGTTACAGTTAGTGTTAGTTTTAGGTTTAGGTTTAGCATTAGTGTTAGGGGTTAGGTGTTATAGGTTTACGGTTATGGTTATGGTTAGGATTATGGTTAGGCTTCGTGTTACAGTTTGGGTTAGGGTTATGTTTAGGTTAGGGTTAGGGTTAGGGTTCGGTTAGGGTTAGGATTAGGGTTAGATGTTAGGGATATGGTTAGGTTTAGGGTTAGGTTTAGGGTTAGGGTTATGGATAGGGTTACATGTTAGTGATAGTTTTAAGGTTAGGATTAGTGTTAGGGTTAAAAGTTACGGTAAGTGTTAGTGTTAGCGTTAGGGTTAGGGTTAGGGTTTGGGTTAGTATTAGGTTTAAGGTAAGGGTTTAGTGTTAGTCTTTGGGTTAGGATTAGGGTTAGGGTTACGCTTAGGCTTCGGGTTACAGTTGGGGTTAGAGTTACAATTAGGTTTAGGTTTAGGCTTAGGGTAGGTTTAGGGTTAGTGTTAGGTTTAGTGTTAGATTTAGGGTTAGGTTTAGCGTTAGGAATAGGGGTTAGGTGTTAGGGATAGGGTTAGGGTTAGGTTAGTGTTAGGGTTAGGTTTACAGTTAGGCTTGGGTTTAGGATTAGTATTGGGGCTTAATGTGAGTTGTTAGGCTTAGGATTATGGCTTAGGTTTAGGGTTAGGGTTAGTGTTACGCTTAGTGTCAGAGGTATGATTAAGGGTAGTGTTAGGAGTTAGGTGTTAGGGAGAGGGTTAGGGTTAGGATTTGTGTTACGGTTAGGGTTAGTGTTACAATAAGTTTTAGGGTTAGTGTTACTGTTAGGGTTAGGGTTAGGTTTAGGGTGAGTTTAAAGTTAGGGTTATGGGTTAGGTGTTAGCAATAGGGTTATGGTTAGGGTTAGGGTTAGGTTTAGTGTTAGTTTTAGGTTTAGATTTAGCATTAGGGTTAGGATTTAAAGGTTAGTGATACGGTTATGGTTACTGTTAGGGTTAGGTTTATGGTTAGGGTTAGGGTTAGGGATAGTGTTAGGTTTAGGGTTAGGTTTTATGGTTAGTTTTAGGGTTAGTGTTAGGGTTAGGGTCACGTTTATGCTTCAGGTTATGGTTAGGGTTAGAGTTACGTTTAAGGTTAAGGTTAGGGTTAGTCTTAGGGTTAGGTTTAGGCTTAAGTTTGGGTTTAGGGTTAGGGTTAGGTTTAGGGTTAGGGTTATGTTTAGGCTTTGGGTTATTTTTAGGGTTAGAGTTAAGTTTAGGTTAAGGTTAGGGTTAGGGTTAGGGTTAGGTTTAGGGTGAGTTTAAAGTTAGGGTTATGGGTTAGGTGTTAGCAATAGGGTTATGGTTAGGGTTAGGGTTAGGTTTAGTGTTAGTTTTAGGTTTAGATTTAGCATTAGGGTTAGGATTTAAAGGTTAGTGATACGGTTATGGTTACTGTTAGGGTTAGGTTTATGGTTAGGGTTAGGGTTAGGGATAGTGTTAGGTTTAGGGTTAGGTTTTATGGTTAGTTTTAGGGTTAGTGTTAGGGTTAGGGTCACGTTTATGCTTCAGGTTATGGTTAGGGTTAGAGTTACGTTTAAGGTTAAGGTTAGGGTTAGTCTTAGGGTTAGGTTTAGGCTTAAGTTTGGGTTTAGGGTTAGGGTTAGGTTTAGGGTTAGGGTTATGTTTAGGCTTTGGGTTATTTTTAGGGTTAGAGTTAAGTTTAGGTTAAGGTTAGGGTTAGGGTTAGGGTTAGGTTTAAGTTTAGGTTTAGGGTTAGGGTTAGAGTTATATGTTAGGGATAGATTTAGGGTTAGGTTTATTTTTATGGTTAGAGTTTAGGGTTAGGGTTGGGATTAGGTTTAGGATTAGTGGTTAGTGTTAGTTTTCGGTTAGGTTTAGGGTTAAAGCTTAGGATTAGGTTTAGGGTTACTATTAGTGTTAGGGTTAGGGTTTGTGTTAGGGTTATGGTTAGGGTTAGGGTTGGGTTAGGGTTAAGGTTATGTTTAGAAGTTAGCTTTTGGTTTAGTGATAGAGTTTGGGATTAGGGTGAAGTTTAGACTGAGGCTTAGAAGTTATCGTTAATGTTATGGTTAGGGTTAGGGTTAAAACTTAGTTTAGGGTTAGGGTTAGCTTTAGGTTTAGGGATAATGTAAGGGTTTGGGTTAGGGTTAGTCATTAGTTTTAGGGCTAGGTTTATGGTTAAGGTTTCGTTTAGGTTAAAGGTTAGTGTTAGGGTTATTATTAGGGTTAGCATTAGTGTTAGGGCTAGTGTTAGCTTTAGAATTAGGTTTAGGTTTAGCATTAGGGTTAGGGTTAGCATTCATTATAGGTTTACGGCTAATCTTCAGGTTATGGTAAGGGTTAGGGTTACGATTAGGTTACGGTTAGGGTTAGGTCTACGGTTACGGTTAGGATTTCGTCTAGGATTTGTGTTAGGGTCATGGATAGTTTAGGGGTTTAGTGTTAGGAATAGGGTTAGATTTAGGCTTCGGGTTATGGCTAGGTTTAGAGTTATGATTAGGTTAGGGTTATTGTTAGGGTTAGGGTTAGGATTAGGGGTAGGGGTAGTGTCTGTGTTAGATTTAGGGTTAGTTTTAGGGTTAGGGTTAGGGTTTGGTTTAGGGGTTAGGTGTTAGGGATATTGTTATAGTTAGGGTTGGGTTAGGGTTAGGTGTAGGGTTAGGTTTAGGTATAGGGTTAAAGTTATGGATATTGTGAGCATTTAGGGTTAGGCTTAGGGTTAGGGTTATGTTTAGGGTTAGGGTAAGGTTGAGGTTTAGGTTTAGGTTTAGGTTAGGATTTGTGTTAGGGCTTAAGATTATGGCTTAGTGTTAGGTCTTAGATTTAGGGGTTAGCATTTTGGTTAGGGTTAGGCATAGGGTTAGGGACAGGTTACGGTTACGTTTGGGGTTAGGATTGCGATTAGGGTTAGAGATTATGGTTACGGTTTAGGTTATGGTTAGGGTTAGTGTTATGGTTAGGGTAAGCGGTTAGGCTTAGTGTAAGGGTTAGTGTTAGGTTTAGGTTTAGGATTAGGGTTAGGGTTTGGGTTAGAAGTTAGCGTTAGTGTTAGGGTTAGGGTTAGGGTTAATGTTAGGTTTAGGGTTAGGATTTAGTGTTAGTGTTAGCGTTAGTCTTAGGGTTAGGGTTACAGTTAGGCTTTGGGTTACGGTTAGTGTTAGTGTTACAATTAGGTTTAGGGTTAGGCTTAGGGTAGGGTTAGGGTTAGTTTTAGGTTTAGTGTTAGTTTAGGGTTAGGTTTAGCGTTAGGTTTAGGGGTTAGGTGTTAGTGATAGAGATAGTGTTAGGGTTAGGGTAGGCTTAAGGATAAGTTTACATTTAGGGTTAGGGTTAGGGTTAGGATTAGTGTTAGGGTTTAGTGTGAGGGGTTAGGCTTAGCGTTAATGCTTAGGGTTAGGTTTAGTGTTATGCTTAATGTTAGATTTATGATTAAGGTTAGGATTAGAAGTTAGATGTTAGGGAGAGTTTTAGGTATAGGCTTTGCTTTATGGTTAGGGTTAGGGTTATGATTAGTTTTAGGATTAGGGTTAGGGGTAGATTTAGGGTTAGGTTTACAGTTAGTTTTAGTGTTAGGGTTAGGGTTATGGTTAGGGGTTCAGTTTTAACGATTGGGTTAGTTTTAAGGTTAATTTAGGGTTTGGTTTTGGGTTAGGGTTAGGTTTAGAGATAGTGTTAGTTTTAGGGTTAGGGTTTAGGGATAGGGTTAGGGTTAGGTTTAGGTTTAGGTTTAGGGTTAGTGTTAGTGTTAGGGTTAGAAGTTAGGTTTAGTGTTAGGGTTAGTGTTAGGGTTAGAAGTTAGGTTTAGTGTTAGGGTTAGTGTTAGTGTTAGGGTTATGTTTAGATGTTAGCCTTTGGTTTAGGGTTATAGTTAGTGTTGGGGTTAGGGTTAGGGTTACGCTTAGAAGTTATGGTTAAGGTTAGGGATAGAGTTAGGGTTAAAGCTTACGTTCAGGTTTACGGTTAGGGTTAGGGTTAGGGTTACAGTTAGAGTTTAGGGCTATGTTTAAAGTTATGGTTAGTGTTAGGTTTATGGTTAGAGGTTAGCTTTTGTTTTAGAGTTACAGTTAGGGTTAGTGTTAGGGTTAGTGTTAGGCTTAGAGGTCATGGTTATGGTTATGTTTAGGGTTAGGGTTAAAGCTTAGGTTCAAGGTTACAGTTAGGGTTAGGGTTAGGGTTAGGAATATGGTAAGTGTTAGGATTAGGGTTAGTGTTTACTTTTAGGGTTAGGGTTATGGTTAATGTTTTGATTAGGGTTAGCGGTTAGGGTTAGGGTTAGGGTTTGGGCTTCATTTAGGGTTAGTGTGAGGATTTTGGTTAGGGTTAGAGTTAGGGTTAGGTTTACGGTCAGACTTATGGTTATTGTTAGATTTAGGGTTACAATTTGGTTAGCGTTAGGGTTAGGGTTAGGGTTTCGGTTAGGGTTTGTATTAGATTTAGTGTTAGGGTTAGGTTTAGGATTAGGTTTAGGCGTTATGTGCTAGGGATAGGGTTATGGGTTAGGGTTAGTGTTAGGGTTAGCGTTAGGTTTAGGTTTAGGATTAGGGTTATGCTTAGGGCTAGAGTTTAGTGTTAGGGTTGGTGTTATGGATAGGTTTAGGGTTATGTCGAGATTTAGGGTTAGGGTTAGAAATTAGGTTTAGTCTTAGGTTTAGGGTTTGGGTTAGGGATAGGTTTAGGGTTAGGGTTATTTTTCGAGGATAGGGTTAGGGTTAGGGTTAGGGTTAGATGTATGGGTTAGAGTTAGGTTTAGGGTTAGGTTTAGGGTTATGCTAGAGTTAGGGTTAGGGTTAGGTATTACAGTCAGGCTTAGTGTTAGTTTAAGTTGTGGGGTTAGGGCTAGGGTAAGGGATTAATGTTATGTCTGGTTTAGGTTTAGTTTTAGGGTTAGACTTTGTGTTAGGGTTAGACTTTGTGTTAGGGTTATGGTTAGGTTTTAGGGTTAGGGTTAGGATTAGGTTTAGCATTCGGGTTAGGAATGGGGGTAGTTTTAGGGTTAGGGTTAACATTAGAGATAGAGTTAGGGTTAGGGTTAGTGGATTAGGGTGAGGGTTAAGGTTACGGTTAGGGTTAGGTTTAGAGTTAGGTTTGTGGTTAGAGTTTAGGGTTATGGTTATGGTTATGGTTATCATGACCGTTAGGGTTAATGTTAGGGTTAGGGTTAGAGGGTTAGGGTTAGGGTTAGGGTTAGGGTTAGTTTTAGGTTTTGGGTTAGTATTACGGTTATGGTAGGGTTAGGATTAGAGTTTCGGGTTAGAGTTAGCTTTAGGCTTGGGCTTATGGTCAGTGTTACAATTACAGGTTAGTTTTAGGGTTAGTTTGAGTGTTAGGATAAGTGTTACGGTTAGTGGTAATGTTATGCTTAGGTATAGGGTTAATGGTAGAGATATAGATAGGTTTGGGTTTAGAGGTGAGGGTTAGGGTTAGGGTTAGCGTTACGGTTAGTGTTAGAGATTAGAGTTAGAGTTAGGGTTAGGATTAGGGTTAGATCTTATGGTTAGGTGTTATGGTTAGAGTTAGGGTTTAGGGTTAGGGTTAGGGTTAGTGTTAGGGTTAGCGTTAGGTTTATGTGTTAGGGTTAGGGTTAGGATTAGGGTTAGGGTTAGGGTTAGGGTTAGGGTTAGGTTTAGAGTTAGGTTTAGGTTTAGGTTTAGAGTTAGGGTTAGGTTTAGGGATAGGGTTACTTTTAGGGTTAGGGTTAGGGTTAGGGTTAGGGTTAGCGTTAAAGCTTTGGTTTAGGGTTAGGGTTAGTGTTAGGGTTGGAAGTTGGTTTAGTGTTAGGGCTAGTTTTAGGGTAAGTTTTAGGGTTGGGTTTATGGTTAGGGATAATGTTAGGGTTAGGGTTAATTTAGGGTTAGTGTTAAGGTTAGGGTTATGGTTAGAGTTTAGCATTAGGTTTAGTGATAGAGTTTGGGGTTAGGGTTAGGGTTAGTCTTAAGCTTAGAGGTTATGGTTAGAGTTAAGGTTAGGGTTAGGTTTAAAGCTTAGGTTTAGGATTAGGTTTAGGGTTAGCGTTAGGGATAGGTTAAGGGTTAGGTTTAGGGATAGTCATTAGGTTTAGGTTTAGGGTTAGGGTTCGGTTTAGAGGTTAGTGTTAGTGTTAGGGTTAGGGTTAGTGTTAGGTTTAGAATTAGGTTTAGTATTAGGTAAGGGTTAGGGTTAGGGTTAGGGTTAGTATTATGTTTAGGATTAGCATTTAGTGTTAGGTTTAGTGTTATGGTTCGGGGTAGGTTTAGGTTGAGGTTTAGTGTTAGGGGTTGAGTTAGGGTTAGAATTAGGTTTAGTGTTAGGTTTGGGTTAGGGTTACGGATAGGTTTAGGGTTAGGGTTAGTGTTAGATTTTATGGTTAGTGTTAAGGTTAGTGTTAGAATTACGGTTAGAGGTATGAGTAGGTTTAGTGTTAGGATTAGGGTTAGGGTTAGGGTTAGGGTTAGGGTTATACTAGGGTTAGGTTTAGTGGTAGGGTTAGGTATTACAGTCAGTGTTAGGGTTAGTTTGAGGGATAGGGTTAGAGATAGTGTTACGGTTAGACTTTAGTGTTAGGGTTAAGGTTAGAGTTAGGTTTAAGGTTAGGGTTAGTGTTAGGGTTACGGTTAGGGTTAAAACTTAGGTTTAGGGTTAGGGTTAGTGTTAGTGTTAGTGTTAAGGCTAGGGTTAGGTGTTAGGTGTTAGGGAGAGGGTTAGGGTTAGGCTTTGGGTTACATTTTTGATTAGGGTTACAATTAGGTTTAGGCTTAAAGTTACAGTTAGATTTAGGGTTAGGTTTAGGTTTAGAGTTAGTGTTATGGTTAGTGTTAAGTTTAGGGGTACTATTTATGTAAGTGTTAGGTTTAGGGTTAAGTTAACGGTTAGTTTTAGGGTTAGGGTTAGGGTTAGGGTTGGTTTAGGATTAGATTAAGAGTTAGGTTTAGGTCGAGGTTTAGGTTTAGGGTTGGGGTTAGGGCTAGAATTTATGTTTAGGGTTAGTGTTAGTGTTAGGCTTAGGGTTTGGTTTATGGTTAGAGGTTAGTGTTAATTTTAGGGTTAGCGTTAGGTTTAGTGTTGAGGTTAGGGGTTAGTTGTTAGGGAGACAGTTATGGTCAGGCTTCGGTTTACATTTAGTTTTAGGGTTACGATTAGGTTTATGGTTAGATTTAGGGTTATGGTTAGGGTTTGTTTTATGGTTAGGGTTAGGATTAGTGTTATGGCTAGAGTTAGGTGTTAGGTGTTAATGATAGAGTTAGCGTTAGAGTTAGAGTTAGGATTAGTGTTAGGGTTAGGTTTAGGGTTAGGGATGGTGTTGTGTTTAGTCTTAGGGTTAGGGTTACGGGTAGGGTTCGCGTTAGGCTTAGGGTAAGATTTAGGGTTATTTTTAGGGTTAGGGTTAGGAATTAGGTGTTAGGGAGAGGGTTAGGGTCAGGTTTACAGTTAGTTGTAGGTTTAGGTTTAGGGTTATGGTAAGAGTTAGGGTTATTGTTAGGGTTAGGGTTAGGAATTATGTGTTAGGGAGAGGGTTAGGGTTAGGTTCACAGTTAGTTGTAGGTTTAGGTTTAGGGTTAGTGTTAGTGGTTAAGTGTTAGGGATAGGATTAGGGTTAGGCTTAGTGTTATGGTTAGTGTTTTGGTTAGGGTTAGGGTTATGGTTAGCTTTATGGTTAGGGTTAGTGTTAGCTTTAGGGTTAGATGTTAGGTTTAATGTTAGGTTTAGCGTTAGGGTTAAGGTTAGCGTTAGGGAAGGATTAAGGTTTAGCGTTAGGTTTAAGGTTAGGGTTAGGTTTAGGTTTAGAGGTTAGTGTTAGTGTTAGTGTTTGGGTTAGTATTATGTTTAGGGTTAGGTTTAGAATTAGGTTTAGTGTTAGGTTATGGTTAGGGTTAGTGTTAGGCTTAGAGTAGTGCTATGTTTAGGGTTAGCGTTTTATGTTAGGGTTAGTGTTATGGTTAGGTGTAGGTTTAGGTTGAGGTTTAGGGGTAGGAGTAGGGTAAGGGTAAGAAGTTAGCTTTAGTGTTAGGTTTGGGTTAGGGTTAGGGATAGGGTTAGGGTTAGGGTTACTGTTAGATTTTATGGTTAGTGTTAGGGTTAGGGTTAGTATTACAGTTAGAGGTCAGGGTTAGGGTTAGGATTAGTGTTAGGGTTAGGGTAATGCTAGGGTTAGGGTTAGGGTTAGATTTGTGTTAGGTTTAGATATTACGGTTAGTGTTAGGGTTAGGTATTATGGTCAGTGTTAGGATTAGTTTAAGTGGTAGGGTTAGGGTTATGGTTAGGGAGTAATGTTAGGTTTAGGGTTATGGTTATGGTTATGGTTAATGTTAGGGTTAGTATTCAGGTTAGGGTTAGGATTAGAAGTTATGGTTAGGGTTATGGTTAGGTTTAATGTTAGTTTTAGGGTTTGGTTTAGGGTTAGGGTTTGGGTTAGGTGTTATGGATAGAGTTAGGGTTAGTGTTAGGTTTTCGTTTGGGTTTATTTTTAGGAATAGTGTTAGTTTTAGGGTTATGGTTTGTGTTAGGGTTAGGGTTTGTGTTAGGGTTAGGTTTAAGCTTAGGGTTAGGTTTAGGTTTAGGGTTAGGGTTAGTGTTAGGGTTAGAAGTTGGTTTAGTCTTATGGTTAGGGTTAGGGTTATAGTTAGCATTATAATTAGTGTTAGGGTAAGATATTACGGTTAGTGTTAGTGTTAGGTTTAGTTTTACGGTTAGAGTTTAGGGTTAGGGTTAATATTAGAGTTAGGGTTAATGTTAGGTGTAGGGTTAGGGTTAGGGTTAAGGTTCAGTTTAAACTTAGGTTTAGGGTTCGGGTTAGGGTTAGGGTAGGGGTTAGTGTTAGTGTTAGTGTTAGGTTAGGTTTAGGTTTTAGGTGTTTTGGAATGGATTAGGGTTAGGCTTTGTGTTATGTTTAGGTTTAGTGTTACGATTAGGTTTAGGCTTAATGTTACAGTTAGGTTTAGGGTTATGTTAAGGTTTAGAGTTAGGTTTATGGTTAGTGTTAGGTTTAAGGGTACTGTTTAGGGTAAGGATTAGGTTTAGTGGTAGGTTTACAGTTAGTTTTAGGGTTAGGGTTAGGGTTGGGTTAAGGTTAAGTTAAGAGTTAGGGTTAGGTCGAGGTATAGGTTTAGAAGTTTAGGTTTAGAGTTAGGGTTAGGTTTAGAAGTTAGTTTTAGGGTTAGTGTTAGGGTTTGGGTTAGGGTTAGCATTAGGGTTAGAAGTTAGGTTTACGTTTAGTGGTAGTGTTAGGGTTAGGTTTAGAGGTTAGTGTTAGTTTTTGGGTTAGGGTTAGGTTTAGTTTTGGGGCTGAGGGTTAGTTGTTAGGGAGACGGTTCTGGTTAGGCTTTGGGTTACTATTAGTTTTAGGGTTACAATTAGGTTTACGGTTAGGTTTACTGTTATGGTTAAGGTTTGTTTTATGGTTAGGGTTAGCTTAAAGTTAGGGCTAGGGTTAGGTGTTAGGTGTTAGGGATAGATTTAGCATTAGGGTTAGGGTTAGAATTAGTGTTAGGTTTAGGTTTAGGGTTAGGGATAGTGTTAGGTTTAGGCTTAGGGTTAGGGTTTAGGTTTAGGGTTAGGGTTATTTTAGGTTAGGGTAAGTTGAGGATTAGGTTTAGGGTTCGGGATAGGGTTAGAGTTTAGGTTTCGGTTTAGGGTTAGGATTAGTGTTAGGGTTAGGGTTAGGTTTAGGGTTACATATTAGGTTTAGGGTTAGAGTTAGGATTAGGGTTATATTTATGATTAGAATTTAGGGTTAGTGTTAGGGTTATGGTTAGGATTAGGTATTACCATCAGGGTTAGGGTTAGTTTTAGGGTTAGGGATTAAGGTTAGGTTTTTGGTTAGGGTTATGTTGAGGGTTAGGGTTAGGTTTTGGGGTGGGTTAAGGTTAGGGTTATAGTTTAGGGTTAGGGTTAGGGTTAGGGTTAGTGTTACTGTTAGGGTTAGGCTTAGGGTTAGGGTTAGGTTTAGCGTTAGAATTTAGGGTTAGAATTTCATTTAGGGTTTGGAAACAGGCTTAGGCTTATGGTAGGGTTTGCGTTAGGGTTAGGTATTAAGGTCAGGGTTTAAGTTAGATTTAGTGTTAGGGTTATGGTTAGGCTTTGGGTTAGGTTTAGGTTTATGGTTAGGGTTAGTTTTAAGGTTAGAATTTGGTTTACTGTTACTGTTAGGGTTAGGTTTAGAGTTAGGGTTAGGGTTAGATATTAGGTTTAGGGCTAGGGTTCATGTTACTGTTAAAGTTTATGGTTAGGGTCAGGTTTAGGGTTAGAGGATAGTGTTAGGTTTAGTGTTAGAGTTTGGCATTAGGGTTAGGCTAACAGTTTATGTTTAGGGTTAGTGTTAGGGTTAGGGTTAAAGCTTAGGGTTAAGTTTAGGGTTACGGTTAGGGTTAGGTTTAGAGGTTAGGGTTAGGGTTAGTTTTGGGGTTACTGTTGGTGTCAGTGTGAGGGTTATTTTTAGAGTTAGGTTTAGGTTTAGGGTTCGTGTTAGGGTTAGGGTAAGGGTTAGGGATTAAGGTTAGGTTTTCAGTTAGTGTTATGGTGAGGGTTTGGGTTAGGTTTTGGGTTAGGTTGTAGTGTTAGGGTTAGAGTTTAGGATTAGGGTTAGAGTTAGTGTTAGTATTAGTGTTAGTGTTAGGGTTAGGATTAGCTTTAGAATTTAGGGTAAGAATTACGTTTAGGTTTAGGATTAGGCTTTGGCTTATGGTAGAGTTAGGGTTTGGGTTAGGTATTACGGTCAGGGTTAAAGTTAGTTTTAGGGTTATGGTTAGGGTTAGAGTAAGATTTAGGCTTAGAGTTTATGGTTAGTATTAGGTTGAGAGTTAGGGTTACTATTAGTGTTATGAATAGGATTAGAAGTTAGGGTTAGGGGTAGGTTTAGGGTTATGATTACTGGTATTGTTAGGGTTAGTGTTAGGTTTAGGTTTAGGTTAGGTGTTAGGCAGAGGGTTATGGTTAGTCTTCGGTTTACGGTTAGTGTTAGTGTTACAATTAGGTTTAGGGTTAGGGTTAGGTTTAGGGTTACGGTTAGGGTTATTTGTATGGTTAGTTTCAGGGTTAGGTTAAGGGTGAGGGTTAGGGGTTATGTGTTAGGGATAGGGTTAGGATTAGGGTAGGGTTAGTGTTAGGTTAAGGTTTATAGTTACATTTAGGGTTACGGATAGTGTTAGAGTTATGCTTAGCATTTGGTTTAGGGTTAGGTTTAGGGTTAGGGTTAGGATTAGTTTTAGGGTTATGGTTAGAGATAGCATTAATTTTAGTGTTAGAGTTTTGGGTTAGCGTTAGGGTTACGGTTAGGCTTAGAGGTTATGGTTAGGGTTAGTGTTAGGGTTAGGGTTAAAGCTTAGGTTGAGTGTGAGAGTTACAGTTAGGGTTAGTGTTCGGTTTAGAGGACTGTGTTAGGGTTAGATTAGGGTTAGGGTTAGAGTTAGGTTTAGCTTTACGGTTAGAGTTGGGGTTAGGGTTAGTTTTAGCTTTAGGTTTAGGGTTAGGGATAGAGTTACGGTTTGGCTTTGGGTTATGGTTAGAGTTAGGGTTAGGGTTAGGGTTATGGTTAGGGTTAGGGTTAGGTTGAGGTTTAGGGTTAGGGTTAGGGTTAGGTTTAGGGTTAGGCTTTGAAGTTAGCTTTAGTGTTTGATTTAGGGTTAGGGTTTCGGATAGGTTAGTGTTAGTGTTAGAGTTAGGGTTAGAGTTTAAATTTAGGGTTAGAATTAGGGTTATGGTTAGGGTTAGAGTTAATGGTTAGTGTTAGTGTTAGCGTTAGGTTTAGGTTTAGAGTTTAGGGTTAGGGTTAAGTTGAAGGTTAGTGTTAGTGTTAGGTTAAGAAGTTACTGTTAGGGGTAGGGTTAGGGTTATGGTTATGGTTAGGGTTAGGCTTAGTTTTAGGTTTAGGGTTAGGGGTTAGGTGTTAGGGAGAGTGATAGGGTTAGGCTGTGGGTCAGTGTTAGTTTTAGGGTTATGATTAGGTTTAGGGTTACGGTTACTGTTAGTGTTAGTGTTAGGGTTAGGGTTAGGTTTACCGTTAGTTGTAGGATTAGGTTTAGGGTTAGCCTTATTGGTTAAGTATTAGGGATAGGATTAGGGTTAGGCTTAGGGTTAGCGTTAAGTCTCTGGTTAAGTTTAAGTTTATGGTTTTTTATGGTTAGGGTTAGGGTTATGCTACGGTTAGGGTTAGTGTTAGGGTAAGGTATTACAGTCAGTGTTAGGGTTAGTTTAAGGGGTAGTGTTAGGGTTAGGGTTGGGGAGTAATGTTAGGTTTAGGGTTATGATTATGGTTAGGGTTAGTTTTAGGATTCATGTAAGGGTTAGGGTTAGAAGTTATGGTTATGTTTACAGTTATTGTTAGTTTTAGTGTTAGGTTTAGGGTTACGGTTGGGGTTAGGTGTTAGGGATAGCGTTAGGGTTAGCGTTAGGGTTAGAGTTAGGTTTTCAGTTAAGTTTATGGTTAGGAATAATGTTAGGTTTAGGGTTAGGCTTTAGTGTTATGGTTAGGGTTAGTGTTAGTTTTAGGGTTAGGGTTAGGTTTAGGTTTAGGTTTAGGGTTAGTGTTAGTGTTAGAATTTGGTATAGTCTTAGGGTTATTGTTAGAGATAGAGTTTTAGTTTGGGTTAGGGTTAGGGTTAGATATTAGGGTTAGTGTTAGTGTTACAGTTATTGTTTAGGATTAAGGTTAGTGGTAGACATAGGGTTAAGTTTAGGGTTAGGTTTAGGGTTAGGCTTAAAACTTAGGTTTAGTGTTAGGGTTACGGTTAGTGTTAGTGTTAGTGTTAGGGTTAGGGTTAGGTGTTAGGTGTTAGGGAGAGGGTTAGGGTTAGGCTTTGTGTTACGGTTAGGTTGAAGGATATGATTAGTTTTAGGTTTAAGGTTATGGTTAGGTTTAAGTTTAGGTTGAGGTTTAGGGTTAGTGTTATGGTTAGTGTTAGATTTAGGGGTACTGTTTAGGGTAAGTTTTAGGTTTAGTGTTAGGTTTATGGTTAGTTTTAGGGTTAGGGTTGCGTTAGGGTTAGTTTAAGAGTTAGAGTTAGGACGAGGTTTAGGGTTAGGTTTAGGATTAGAAGTTAGGTTTAGGGTTAGTGTTAGGGTTAGATTAGGTTTAGGGTTAGGGTTAGAGTTTAGTGTTAGTTTTAGGGTTAGGGTTAGGTTTAGTGTTGTGGTTAGGGATTACTTTTTAAGGAGATGGTTATGGTTAGGCTTCAGGTTACAGTTAGTTTTAGGGTTACTATTAGGTTTAGGGTTAGGTTTAGCGTTATGGTTTGGGTTTGTTTTATGGTTAGGTTTAGGGTTAGGGTTAGGTCTAGTGTTAGGTGTTAGGGATAGAATTAGCTTAGGGTTAGGGTTAAGATTAGTGTTAGGGTTATGTTTAGGTTTAGGGATAGTGTTAGGTTTAGGCTTAGGTTTAGGGTTAGGGATAGGGTTCAGGTTAGGCTTAGGGTTAAAGTTTAGGTATAGGGTTAGTTTTAGGGTTAGGGTTAGGTTGTGGTTTAGGTTTAGGGTTAGGTTTAGGGGTAGGGTTAGTGTTAGGGTTAGGTATCGGGTCAGGATTAGGGTTAGGGTTAGAGTTTAGGGTTAGGTTTAGGGTTAGGGTTAGTGTTAGGGTTAGGGTTAGGTTTAGGGTTAGATATTAGGGTTAGGGTTAGGTTTTAGGTTAGAGTTACGGTTATGGTTAGTTTTATGATTAGAATTTAGGGTTAGGTTTAGGGTTAGTTTTAGGGTTAGAGTTAGGGTTAGGGATTAAGGTAAGGTTTTGTGTTAGGTTTATGGTGAGTGTTAGGGTTAGGTTGGGTTAGGGTTAGGGTTAGGGTTATAGTATAGTGTTAGGGTTAGGGTTAGTGTTACTGTTAGGGTTAGGGTTAGGTTTAGCATTGGAATTTAGGCTTTGAATTAGTTTTAGGGTTAGGACTAAGCTTACGCTTTTGGTCAAGTTAGGCTTAACGTTAGGTATTACCGTTTGTGTTAAAGTTAGTTTTAGGGTTAGGGTTAGGGTTAGAGTTTAGGGTTAGATTTAGGTTTAGTGTTAGGGTTACAGTTAGAGTTGGAATTAGGATTAGAAGTTAGGGTTAGGGCTAGGGTTAGTGTTATGATTGCTGGTCGGGTTAGGGTTAGTGTTAGGATTTTGTGTTAGGTGTTAGGGAGAGGGCTACGGCTAGACTTCGGGTTATGGTTTGTGTTAGTGTTACGATTAGGTTTAGGGTTAGGCTTAGGGTTAGGGTTAGGCTTAGGGTTAGGGTTAGATTTACGGTTAATTTCATGGTTAGTTTAGGTGTTAGGGATAGGGTTAGGGTTAGGGTTAGGTTTAGTGGTAGGTTTAGGCTTACGGTTAGGTTAGGGTTAGGCTTTGGGTTATGGTTAGAGTTAGGGTTATGGTTATGGTTATGGTTATTGTTAGGGTTAGGACTAGGTGCGGTTTAGGTTTAGGGTTAGGGTTAGGGTTAGAAATTAGGTTTAGTGTTAGGTTTAGGGTTAGGGTTATGAATAGGTTAGTGTTAGGGTTAGGGTTAGGGTTAGAGGTTAAGGATAGGTTTAGGGTGAAGGTTAGAGTTAGGGATAGTGTTCGGGTTAGGCTTAGGGTTAGTTTTAGGTTTAGGGTTATATTTAAGGTTACGGTTAGGTTGTGTTTCAGGTTTAGGGTTAAAGTTAGAGTTATAGTTAGGGTTAGTGTTAGGGTTAGGTTTCGGGTCAGGGTTACGTTAGAGTTTAGGGTTAGGGTTAGTGTTAGGGTTACAGTTAGGTTTAGGGTTAGATATTAGGGTTAGGTTTACCTTTCGGGTAAGAGTTAGGGTTAGGGTTAGTTTTATGATTAGAATTTAGGGTTAGGGTTAGGGTTAGGTATTCTGGTCAGGGTTAGGGTTAGGGTTAGGGTTAGGGTGAGGGTTAGGGTTAGGGTTATGGTTAGGGGTTATGGTTAGATTTTGGGTTAGGGTTATGGTGAGGGTTAGGGTTAGGATTAGGTTTAGAGTTTAGGGTTAGGGTTAGGGTTAGTTTTAGTTTGGTTACGGTTAGAGTTAGCATTAGGTTTATGGTTATGCTTAGGGTTTTGGTTAGTGTTAGGGTTACAATTTGGTTAGCGTTAGGGTTAAGGTTAGGGTTTTGGTTTGGTTTTGCATTAGATTTAGTGTTAGGGTTAAGTTTAGGGTTAGGTTTAGGCGTTAGGTGTTAGGGATAGGGTTATTGGTTAGGGTTAGTGTTAAGGTTAGCGTTAGGTTTAGGTTTAGGGTTAGGATTATAGTTAGCATTAGAGTTTAGTGTTAGGGTTAGGGTTAGAGTTAGGGTTAGTGTTATGGATAGGTTTAGGGTTAGGTTGAGCTTTAGGGTTAGGTTTAGTGTTAGAGTTAGAAGTTAATTTAGTGTTAGGTTTAGGGTTTGGGTTACGGATAGGTTTAGGGTTAGGTTTATTGTTAGAGGATAGGGTTAGGGTTAGGGTTAGATGTGTGTGTTAGGGTTAGAGTTAGGGTTACGGTTAGGGTTAGGGTTAAGTATTATAGTCAGACTTAGTGTTAGTTTAAGGGGTAGGGTTAGGGTTAGTGTAAGGGATTAATGTTATGTCTGGGTTAGCGTTATGGTTACTGTTAGGGTTATGGTTAGTGTTATGGTTAGGATAAGAAGTTAGCATTAGGGTTAGGGTTAGGGATATCGTTACATTTAGGGGTTACTTTTAGGGCTAGGGTTAGGGTTACGGTTAGGGGTTTGGTTTTAGGGAGAGTCTAAAGTTTAGGATTCGGGTTATGGTTAGTGTTATGATTAGGTTTAGGGTTAGGCTTAGCATTAGGGTTAGTGTTAGTGTTAAGTTTAATGTTAGTTTTAGAGTTAGGTTTAGCGTTACAGTTAGATGTTAGGTGTTAGGTATAGGGTTAGGTTTAGTGTTAGTGTTAGGGTTAGTTTTATTTTAGTCTTAGTGTTTGGGTTACAGTTAGGGTTAGTGTGAGGGTTTTTTTACGGTTAGTGTTAGGGTTAGGTTTATGGTTAGGCTTAGGGTTATGGTTAGTGTTAGGATTACAATTTGGATAGTGTTAGGGTTAAGGTTAGGGTTTTGGTTTGGTTTTGCATTAGATTTAGTGTTAGGGCTAAGTTTAGGGTTAGGTTTAGGCGTTAGGTGTTAGGGATAGGGTTATGGGTTAGGGTTAGTGTTAGGGTCAGCGTTAGGTTTAGGGTTAGGGTTAGGGTTATGGTTAGCATTAGAGTTTAGTGTTAGGGTTAGGGTTAGAGTTAGGGTTAGTGTTATGGATAGGTTTAGGGTTAGGTTGAGCTTTAGGGCTAGGTTTAGTGTTAGAGTTAGAAGTTAGGTTTAGTGTTAGGTTTAGGGTTTGGTTTAAGGATAAGTTTAGGATTAGGGTTATTGTTAGTGGATAGGGTTAGTGTTAGGGTTAGTGTTAGGATTAGATGCATGTGTTAGGGTTAGGGTTAAGGTTAGGGTTATGCTAGGGTTAGGTTTAGGGTTAGGGTTAGGTATTACAGTCAGACTTAGTGTTAGTTTAAGGGGTAGGGTTAGGGTTAGTGTAAGGGATTAATGTTATGTCTGGGTTAGCATTATGGTTATTGTTAGGGTTAGGGTTAGTGTTATGGTTAGGATAAGAAGTTAGCATTAGGGTTAGGGTTAGGGATAGCGTTACATTTAAGGTTATGGTTAGGGCTAGGATTAGGGTTACGGTTAGGGGTTTGGTGTTAGGGAGAGTCTAAAGGTTAGGCTTCGGGTTATGGTTAGTGTTAGTGTTATGATTAGGTTTAGGGTTAGGCTTAGCATTAGGGTTAGTGTTAGTGTTAAGTTTAGTGTTAGTTTTAGTGTTAGGTTTAGTGTTACAGTTAGATGTTAGATGTTAGGTATAGGGTTATGGTTAATGTTAGTGTTAGGGCTAGTTTTATGGTTATGGTTAGGGATAGTGTTAGGTTTAGGGTTAGGGTTAAGGGTTAGTGTTAGTGTTAGGGTTAGGGTTAGTGTTATGTTTAGGCTTTGGGTTACGGTTATCTTTAGAGTTACATTTAGTTTAGGGCTATGGTTATAGTTAGGTTAATGTTAGAGTTAGGTTTAGGGTTAGATGTTAGGAATAGGTTTAGGGTTAGGGTTAGTGTTACCATTAGAGTTTAGGGTTAGCTTTAGGGTTAAGGTTAGTGTTAGGGTTAGCGCTTAGCGTTAGTTTTGGTTTAGGGTAAGGTTTAAAGCTTAGGTTTAGGAGTATGGTTAGTGTTAGGTTTAGGGTTAGGGTTAGGTTTAGGATTAGGGTTAGGTTTAAGGTTATGGTGAGAGGTTTGCATTAAGTTAGGGTTAAGGTTAGGGTTAAAGCTTAGGTTTAGGGTTAGGGATAGCTTTAGGGTTAGGTATAGTGTAAGGGTTAGGATTACGGTTAGTCTTTAGGTTTAAGGTTATGTTTACCTTTAGGTTTAGGGTTTGTTTTAGGGGTAGGGTTACTGTTAGGGTTAGGGTTATGTTTAGATGTTATTGTTAGGGTTAGGTTACGGTTAAAGTTAGTGTTATGCAGTGTTAGTGTTATGGTTAGGGTTACGCTTAGGGTTATGCTTAGGTAGTGTTAGTGTTATTGTTAGGGTTAGGCTTAGGGTTTGGGTTAGGTTTAGAGACTAGTGTTAAGGTTAGGTTTAGCGTTATGGTTAGGGGTTAGGTGTTACGGATAGGGTTAAATTTAGGTTATGGTTAGGGTTAGGTTTACAGTTAGGGTTAAGTTTAGTGATAGTGTTATTTTTAGGGTTAGGATTTAATGTCAGTGTTGGTTTTAGGGTTAGGGTTAGGTTTATGGTTAGGCTTCGGGTTAGAGGGTTAGAGTTACAATTAGGTTTGGATTAGGGTTTAGGTTTAGTGTTAGGGTTAGGGTTAGGGTTAGATTTTAGGGATAGTTTTAGGGTTAGGATTAATGTTACACTTAGAGTTTAGGGTTACGGTTACGGTTATGGTTAGCAGTTAGTGTTAGCTTTCGGTTAGGGTTAGGCTTAAAGCTTAGGTTTAAGGTTAGGGTTAATGTTACAATTAGGTTTAGTGTTAGGGTTAATGTTAGGGTTAGGGTTATGGCTATTTTTAGTGTTATGGTTAGATGTTAGCATTGCGTTTAGTTATGGAGTTTGGGGTTAGCGTTAGGGTTAGGGTTACGGTTAGGGTGACTGTTCGG
The DNA here is from genome assembly GCF_034190915.1 of Cavia porcellus. NCBI lineage: Eukaryota > Metazoa > Chordata > Mammalia > Rodentia > Caviidae > Cavia > Cavia porcellus. Next base: position 119,870 of record NW_026947815.1, read on the forward strand.
CTTAGAGGTTATGGTTAGGATTGTGGTTAGGGTTATGGTTAAAGCTTAGGTTTATGGTTAGGGTTAGAGTTAGGAATAGGGTAAGTGTTAGGATTAGGGTTACTTGTTAGGTTTAAGGTTAGGTTTATGGTTAGGGTTAGTGTTAGCATTAAGTTTAGGTTTAGTTTTAGAGTTAGGGTTAGTGTTAGTGTTAGGGGTTATGTGTTTGCTATAGGATTGGTTTTAATGATAGGTTTACAGTTCAGTTTAGGGTTAAGGTTATGGTTACAGATAGTCTTGGGTTTAGGGTTATGGTTAGGTTTAGGTTTAGGATAAAGGTTAGGGTTAATGTTAGGTTTAGAAGATAAGTTTTGTGTTAGTGTTAGTGTTAGGATTAGGGTTATGGTTAGAGTTTAGCGTTTGGTTTAGGTTTCGAGTTTGGGTTAGATTTAGGGTTAGGGTTAGGCTTAGAGGTTATGGTTATGGTTAAGGTTACGGTTAGGGTTAGGGTTAAAGCTTAGGTTCAGGTTTACTTTTAGGGTTACGCTTAGGGTTACGGTTAGAGTTTAGGATTAGGTTTAAAGTTCTGGTTAGGGTTATGGTTCAAGGTTAGCTTTTAGTTTAGGGTTAGTGTTAGGGTTAGTGTTAGGGTTAGTGTTAGGCTTAGAGGTTATGGTTAGTGTTAGGTTAGGGTTAGTGTTAGGGTTAGTGTTAGGCTTAGAGGTTATGGTTAGTGTTAGGTTTAGGTTTAGGGTTAGGGTTAAAGCGTCAGATCAGGGTTAGTGTTAAGATTAGGGTTAGGGTTAGGGAAATGGTAAGGGTTAGGATTAGGGTTAGTTGTTATTTTTAGGGTTAGGGTTACAGTTAGGGTTTGGGTTAGATTTAGATGTTAGTGTTAGGGTTAGGGTTAGAGTTAGGGTTAGGTTTAGTGTTAGGCTTAGGGCTATGGTTATAATTAGGTTAGCGTTAAGGCTAGCGTTAGGGTTAGGGTTAGGTTAAGGTTTAGGTTTAGGTTTAGGGTTAGTGTTAGGATTAGAAGTTAGTTTTAGTGTTAGTGTTAGTGTTAGTGTTAGGGTTAGGGTTATGGTAAGAGAGTAGCGTTTGGTTTAGGGTTAGAGTTAGGGTTACGGTTATGCTTAGAGGTTATGGTTTAGGGTTAGGGATGGGATTAGGATTAAAACTTAAGTTCAGGTTTATGTTTAGGGTTAAGGTTAAGGTTACGGTTAGATTTTAGGATTAGGATTAAGGTTAGGGTTAGGATGTTAGGTTAGCGTTAAGGCTAGCGTTAGGGTTAGGGTTAGGTTAAGGTTTAGGTTTAGGGTTAGTGTTAGGATTAGAAGTTAGTTTTAGTGTTAGTGTTAATGTTAGTGTTAGGGTTAGGGTTATGGTAAGAGAGTAGCGTTTGGTTTAGGGTTAGAGTTAGGGTTAGGGTTAGGGTTATGCTTAGACGTTATGGCTTAGGGTTAGGGATAGGGTTACAATTAAAGCTTAAGTTCAGGTTTATGGTTAGGGTTAAGGTTAGGGTTACAGTTAGATTTTAGGATTAGGATTAAGGTTAGAGTTAGGGTTATGGTTAGAGGTTAGCTTTTGTTTTAGGGTTAGTGTAAGGGTTAGTGTTAGTGTTAGGCTTAGAGTTTATGGTTATGTTTAGGGTTACAGTTAGGTTTAAAGGTTAGTTTGAGGGTTAGATTTGGGGGTAGGGTTTGGTTAGGGATATGCTAGGGGTTAGGACTAGAGTTAGTGGTTAGTTTGATGGTTAGGGTTATGGTTATTGTTAGGGTTAGGTTTATATGTTAGTGTTAGTTTTAGGGTTAGGGTTAGTGTGAGGGTTAGTTTTATGGTTAAAGTTAGTGTTATGGTTAGGGTTAGGCTTAGGGTTATGGTTAGGGTTAGGGTTACAATTCGTTAGTACTAGGGTTAGGAATAGGGTTATCATTAGGTTTAGTGTTTGCGTTAAATTTAGTTTTAGGGTTAGGCTTAGGGTTAGGGTTAGGATTAGATTTAGGTGTTAGGTGTTAGGGTTAGTGTTATGGGTTAGTGTTAGGTTTAGGGTTAGGGTTAGGATTACGGTTAGAGTTAGGGTAACAGTTATGGTTAGAGGTTAGCATTAGGTTTAGGGTAATGGTTAGGGTTTGGGTTAGAGTTAAAGGTTATAGTTGGGTTTAGTGTTCTGGTTAGAGTTTAGGGTTATTGTTAGGGTAATAGGTTTAGGGTTAGGGTTAGTTTCAGGGTTAAAGTTTAGGATCATATCTCGGTTTAGTGTTAGTGTTAGTGTTGGTGTTGCAGTTAGGATTAGCATTAGAATTTAGGGTAAGTATTACATTTAGGGTTAGGATTAGGCTTTGGTTTATTGTAGAGTTAGGGTTTGGGTTAGGTATTACCATCAGGGTTAAAGTTAGTTTTAGGGTATTGGTTAGGGTTAGAGTTAGATTTGGGCTTAGAGTTTAAGGTTAGTATTAGGTTTAGGGTTAGGGTTAGGATTAGTGTTATGAATAGGATTAGAAGTTAGGGTTAGGGGTAGGTTCAGGGTTATGATTACTGGTAGTGTTAGGGTTAGTGTTAGGGTTAGGGTTAGGTTAGGTGTTAGGCAGAGGGTTATGGTTAGGCTTTGGTTTACGGTTAGTGTTAGCGTTACAATTAGGTTTAGGGTTAGGGTCAGGTTTAGGGTTACAGTTAGGGTTATTTTACGGTTAGTTTCAGGGTTAGGTTAAGGGTGAGGGTTAGGGTTTATGTGTTAGGGATAGGGTTAGGATTAGGGTTAGGGTTAGTGTTAGGTTAAGGTTGACAGTTAAGTTTAGGGTTATCGATAGTGTTAGAGAAATGCTTAGGGTTTGGGTTAGGGTTAGGGTTAGGGTTAGGTTTAGGGTTAGGGTTAGGATTAGTGTTAGGGTTATGGTTACAGATAGCGTTAATTTTAGTGTTAGAGTTTTGGGTTAGCGGTAGGGTTACGGTTAGGCTTAGAGGTTATGGTTAGGGTTAGTGTTAGGGTTATGGTTAAAGCTTAGGTTGAGTGTGAGAGTTACAGTTAGGGTTAGTGTTCGGTTTAGAGGTTTGTATTAGGGTTAGTTTAGGGTTAGGATTAGAGTTAGGTTTAGCTTTATGGTTAGAGTTGGGGTTAAGGTTAGTTTTAGCTTTAGGTTTAGGGTTAGGGATAGAGTTATGGTTAGGCTTTGGGTTATGGTTAGAGTTAGGGTTAGGGTTAGGGTTATTGTTAGGGTTAGGATTAGGTTGAGGTTTAGGGTTAGGGTTAGGGTTAGGTTTAGGGTTAGGGTTTGAAGTTAGCTTTAGTGCTAGATTTAGAGTTAGGTTTTCAGATAGGTTAGTGTTAGTGTTAGAGTTAGGGTTAGAGTTTAAAGTTAGGGTTAGAGTTAGGGTTATGTTTAGGGTTAGAGTTAAAGTTAGTGTTAGTGTTAGGGTTAGGTTTAGGGTTATGTTTTAGGGTTAGGGTTAGGTTGAGGGTTAGGGTTAGTGTTAGGTTAAGAAGTTACTTTTAGGGGTAGGGTTAGGGTTATTGTTATGGTTAGGGTTAGGCTTAGTATTAGGGTTAGGGTTAGGGGTTAAGTGTTAGGGAGAGGGTTAAGGTTAGGCTGCGGGTCAGTGTTAGTTTTAAGGTTATGATTAGGTTTAGGGTTAGGGTTACCGTTAGGGTTATGGTTAGTGTTAGTGTTAGGTTTACAGTTAGTTGTAGGGTTAGGTTTAGGGTTAGGGTTAGGTGTTAAGTGTTAGGGATAGTATTAGGGTTAGGCTTAGGGTTAGGGTTAAGGCTCTGGTAAGTTTAAGTTTATGGTTTTTTATGGTTATGGTTAGGGTTAGGGTTATGCCAGGGTTAGGGTTAGTGTTAAGGTTAGGTATTACAGTCAGTGTTAGGGTTAGTTTAAGGGGTAGGGATAGGGTAGGGTTGGGGAGTAATGTTAGGTTTAGGGTTATGATTTTGGTTAGAGTTATGGTTAGAATTCGAGTTAGGGTTAGGATTAGAAGTTATCGTTATGGTTAGGGTTAGTGTTAATTTTAGGGTTAGGTTTAGGGTTACGGTTGGGGTTAGGTTTTAGGGATAGCATTAGTGTTAGTGTTAGGGTTAGAGTTAGGTTTTCGGTTAAGTTTATGGTTAGGAATAATGTTAGGTTTAGGTTTAGATTTTAGTGTTACAGTTAGGGTTAGTGTTAGTTTTAGGGTTAGGGTTAGGGTTAGGTTTAGGTTTAGGGTTTGTGTTATTGTTAGAATTTGGTTAGGGTTAAGCTTTGGGTTATGGTTAGAGTTAGGGTTATGGTTATGGTTATGGTTATTGTTAGGGTTAGGATTAGTTTGCAGATTAGGTTTAGGGTTAGGGTTAGGTTAGATGTTAGTTTTAGGGTTAGGGTTATATTTAGTGTTACAGTTAGAGTTTAGAGTTAGTGTTAGGGTTAGATTTAGGGTAAAGGTTAGGTTTAGGATTATGGTTGGATGTTAGCATTAGGTTTAGGGTTAGATTTTGGTTTTAGGGTTACGGTTTAGTGTTATGGTTAGGCTTACAGGTTATGGTTATGGTTAGGGTTAGTGTTAGGGTTAAAACAGAGGTTTAGATTAGGGTTAAAATTAGTGTTAGGGTGAGTTTTATGGTTAGATTTAGGTTTAGGTTTAGGGTTAATGTTAGTGTTAGAAGATGGTTTAGTGTTAGGGTTAGGGTTAGGGTTAGGGTTAGGGTTAGGGTTAGAGTTAGGGTTAGGTTTAGGATTAGGGTTTGGGGTTAGGTGTTATTGATAGTGTTAGGGTTAGGGTTAGGTTTATGGTTAGGGTTAGGGTTAGGGTTAGGGGTAGTATTAGGGTTAGCGTTAGGGTTTAGGTTAGGGTTAGGTTTATGGTTAGTGTTAGTGTTAGGGTTCGTATTAGGGTTAGGCTTAGAGGTTACCGTTATGGTTAGAGTTAGGTTTAGGGTTATGGTTAGGTTTAGGGATAGAGTTAGGATTAGGATTAAGTTTAGGGTTAGGTTTAGGAGTCACATGTTAGGGATAGATTTAGGGTGAGACTTCAGGTTACGGTTAGGGTTAGGGTTACGATAAGATAAGGGTTAGGGTTAGGATTAGGGTTACCTTTTGCATTATATTTATGCTTAGTTTTAGTGTTAGGGTTAGGTTTATGTTTAGGTGTTATATGTTCCGGATAATGTTGTAGTTAGGGTTAGGATTAGGGTTTGGGGTTAGGTGTTATTGGTAGTTTTAGGGTTAGGGTTAGGTTTATGGTTAGGGTAGGGTTAGGGGTAGTATTAGGGTTAGCGTTAGGGTTTAGGTTAGGGTTAGGTTTATGGTTAGTGTTAGTGTTAGGGTTAGTGTTAGGGTTAGGCTTAGAGTTTACGGTTATGGTTAGAGTTAGGTTTAGGGTTATGGTTAGGATTAGGGATAGAGTTAGGATTAGGATTAAGGTTAGGGTTAGGTTTAGGAGTCACATGTTAGGGATAGATTTAGGGTGAGACTTCAGGTTACGTTTAATGTTAGGGTTACGATAAGATAAGAGTTAGGGTTAGGGTTAGGATTAGGGTTACCTTTTGCATTATATTTATGCTTAGTTTTAGTGTTAGGGTTAGGTTTATGTTAGGTGTTATATGTTCCGGATAATGTTGTAGTTAGGGTTAGGATTAGGGTTAGGTTTAGGGATAGGGTTAGAGTTTAGGGTTAGGGTTAAGTGTAGGGTAAGTGTTAGTGTTAGGATTAGTTTTAGGGTTAGAGTTTATTTTTAGCGTTAAGTTTAGCGTTAGGGTTAGGGTTAGGATTACAATTTAGGGTTCAGGTTAGGTTTAGTGTTAAGGTTACAGTTACCGTTATGGTTAGGGTTAGGATTAAGGTTAGGTTTAGGTGTTAGGTGTTATGGAGAGCGTTGTGGTTAGGCTTTGGGCTACATTTTGGTTTAGAGATATGATTAGGTTTAGGGTTATGTTTAGTGTTTGTTTTATGGTTAGGGTTAGGGGTTAGGTGTTAAGGATAGATTTAGCGTTAGGATTAGTGTTAGTTTTTGTTTTGGGGTTAGTTTTAGTGTTAGGGATAGTGTTATGTTTAGGGTTATGGTTAGTGTTAGTGTTATGGATAGGGTTCGGTTAGAGTTTGGGTTAGGGTTTAGGGTTAGGTTTAGGGTTAGGGTTAGGGTTATTGTTAGGGTTAGGTTTTGGTTGAGGTATAGGTTTAGTGTTAGGGTTAGGGTTAGTCTTAAGTCTAGGTTTAGGGCAAGCATTAGGGGTTAGGTTTTAGGGAGAGTGTTAGGTCTAGGCTTTGGTTTACGGTTAGGTTTAGGGTTCTGATAAGGTTTAGGGTTAAGTTTACAGTAAGCTTTAGGGTTAGGGTTAGGGTTAGTGTTAGGTTTAGGGGTACTGTTTAGGGTAAGAGTTAGGTTTAATGTTAGGTTTATGGTTAGTTTTAGGGTTAGGTTTAAGTTTAGGATTAGGTTAAGTGTTAGGGTTAGGTAGAGGTTTAGGTTTAGGGTTAGAGTTAGGGTTAAAAGTTAGGTTTAGTGTTAATGTTAGGGTTAGGTTTAGGATTAGAGGTTACTGTTAGGTTTAGGGCTAGGGTTAGGTTTAGAGTTTGAGTTAGGGTTAGGTTTATGGTTAGAGGTATGAGTTAGGCTTTTGGTAGGGTTAGGGCTAGGGTTAGTTATGGTTAGGGTTAGGGTTAATTTTAGGGTTAGTGTTATGTTTAGGGTTAGGGATTAAGGTTATGTTTTGGATTAGGTTTATTGTGAGGTTTAGGTTTAGCGTTAGGTATCAGGTTAGGGTTAGGTTTAGGGTTAGACATTAGTGTTAGAGTTAGGGTTAGTGTTAGTGTTAGGTTTAGGGTTAGAATTTAGGGTTAGAATTAGCATTATGTTTAGGATTAGGTTTAGGCTTATGGTAGGGTTAGGGTTAGGATTAGGGTTATGGTTAGGTATTGCTGTGAGGCTTAAAGTAAGATTAGGTTTAGATTTATGTTTAGGGTTAGAGGTTAGTGTTAGGGTGAGGTTTAGTGTTATGGTCAGGTTTAGGGTTAGGGTTAGGATTAGAATTTGGAGTTAGGGGAACAGTTAGTGTTATGCTTACTGTTAGATTTATGGTTAGTGTTAGGGTTAAGTTTAGGTGTTAGGTTTTAGGGAGTGGTTTGGGTTAGGCTTTGGGTTATGGTTAGTGTTAGGGTTACAATTAGGTTTAGGGTTACTGCTAGGGAAAGAGTTAGGGTTAGGTTTACGGTTAATTTCAGGGTTAGGTTTAGGGTTAGGGTTAGGGGTTAGGGGTTAGGTGTTAAGGATAGGGTTAGGGTTAGGGTTACAGTTAGGTTTACAGTTAGGTTTAGGGTTACGGATAGTGTTAGGATTATGCTTAGAATTAGGTTAAGGTTAGAGTTTGGGTTAGGATTCTGGTTAGGGTTATGGTTAGAGGTTAGAGTTAAGTTCAGTGTTAGAGTTTGCTATTAGTGTTAGTGTTAGGGTTAGGCTTAGAGGTTTTGGTTAGGGTTAGTGTTCGAGTTAGGGTTAAAGCTTAGGTTTAGGGTTAGGGTTATGGTTATGGTTAGGGTTAGGTTTACAGGTTAGTGTTAGGGTTAGGTTTCGGTTTTGGGTTAGGGTTAGGGTTAGGATTAGTTTTAGTGTTAGGGTTATTGACAGGGTTATGGTTAGTCTTTGGTTTATGCTTAGATTTCGGGTTAGTGTTATGTTTAGGGTTAGAGTTTTGTTGAGGTTTAAGGTTAGGGTTCAGGTTATGGTTTTAAGTTAGGTTTTGTGTTAGTTTTAGGGTTAAAGTTCGGGATAGGTTAGTGTTATGGTTAGTGTTGGGGTTAGAGGTTAAATTTAGGGTTAGCATCAAGGTTAGGGTTATGGTTAGGATTAGGGTAAGAGTTAAATGTTAGTGTTAGTGTGAGTGTTAGTGTTAGGGTTAAGGTTTAAATTTTGTGCTACACTTAGGGTTAGGGTTAGTATTAGGTTTAGGTTTATGGTTAGAGTTTAGGGTTGGGGTTATGTTTAGGGATAGGGTTAATGTTAGGATTAGAAGTTAGTGTTAGTGGTAGGGTTAGGGTTATGGTTACAGTTAGGGTTAGGGTTAGTGTTAGGGTTAGGTTTAGGGGTTAGGTATTTGGGAGTGGCTTAGGGTTATGCTTCAGTTTATGGTTAGTGTTAGGGTTACCATTAGGTTTAGGTTTAGGGTTAGGGTTAGGTTTAGGGTTAGGGTTAGGTTTACCATTAGTTTTAGGGTTAGGTTTAGTGTTAGGGTTAGGGGTTAAGTGTAAGGGATAGGCTTAGTGTTATGGTTAGGGTTAGGGTTAGGGTTACAGTTAGGGTTAAGGTTAGGTTTACGGTTAGTTTTAGGGTTAGGGTTAGGATTTAGGGTTTGGATTAGTGTTAGGTTTATGGTTAGAGGTTAGCATTAGGTTTAGCGTTAGAGTTTGGTGTTAGGGATAGGGTTAGGGTTAGGCTTAGATTTTATGGTTAAGCTTTGTGTTAGGGTTATCGTTAAAGCTTAGGTTTTGGATTAGGGTTAGGCTTAGGATTAGGGTTAGTGTTAAGGTTAGGGTTAGAGGTATGGGTTAGGGTTATGGTTAGGGTTAGGGTTTTGCTAGGGTTAGCGTTAGGCTTAGGTATTACAGTGAGGTTTAGGCTTACTTTAAGGTGTAGGGTTAGGGTAAGTGTTAGGGTTAGGGATTAATGTTTGACTTAGGGTTATGGTTATGGTTAGAGTTGGGGTTAGTTTTAGTGTTAGGATTAGAAGTTAGGTTTAGGGGTAGGGATAGGTTTGTGGTTACACTTAGTGTTAGGGTTAGTGTTAAGGTTAGTTTTAGGGATTAGGTGTTAGGGAGAGGATTAAGATTAGGCTTCGTGTTATGGTTATCATTAGGTTTACTATTCGGTTTAGGGTTAGGCTTAGGGTTATTTTCAGGGTTAGGTTTAGTGACAGTTTTAGTGTAAGGTTTATGGTTATGTTTAGGGTTAGTGTTAGGGTTCGGTTTAGTGTAAGGTTTTTGTATACGGTTAGGGTTAGGGTTAGAAATTGTGTTAGGTTTAGGTTTAGGGTTATTGTTATGGTTGGGTTTAGGTTTAGAGTTAAGGTTAGTTTTAGGATTAGAAGTTGTTTTAGTGTTAGTGTTTGGGATAGGGTTACAGTTAGAGTTAGGGTTAGGGTTAGATGTTAGGGTTAGAGTTAGGGTTAGGGTTACAGATAGGGTTATGGGTAGGGTTAGGGTTAGTGTTATGGATAGAGTTTAGGGTTAGGTTTAGGGTTAGAGTTAGTGTTAAGGTTAGGGTTTGGGTTACAGTTAGAGGTTAGCGCTAGGTTTATTGTTAGAGTTTTTTTAGGTTTATGGTTAGGGTTAGGCTTAGTGGTTATGTTTAAGGTTAGTGTTAGGGTTAGGGTTAAAACTTAGGTTTAGGGCTAAGGTTAGAGTTTGGGTTAGTGTTAGGATTATTGTTAGGGTTATGGTTATGGTTTAGGTGTTAGGGAAAGGGTTAGGGTTAAGGTTAAGTTTAGGGTTAGGATTAGGGTTAGAGATATGGGTTAGGGTTAGGGTTATGGTTAGGGTTTAGTTTAGGGTTAGGGTTAGCGTTATGTTTATGATTAGGGTTAGAGGTATGGGTTAGGGTTAGGTTTAGGGGTAGGGTTCAGGTTAGGTTTAGTGTTGTTATTGTAGGCTTAGTGTTATGGTTAGGGTTACGTATTATGGTCAGTGTTAGCATTAGTTTAATATGTATTGTTAGGGTTAGGATTAGGGATTAATGATAGTTTAGGGTTATTTTTATGGTTAGGGTTAAAGTTAGGGTTAGTGTTAGGGTTACAGTTAGAGTTTAGGATTAAGGTTAGGTTTGCGTTAGGGTTAGTGTTAGAGTTAGGATTAGGGTTAGCGTTAGGGCTTGGATTAGGATTAGGGTTAGGTTTAGGGTTACATTTAGGGGTTAGATTTTAGAGATAGGTTTAGTGTTAGGCTTCAGGTTACATTTAGGGTTAGTGTTATGATTAGGTTAGGTTTAGTGCTAGGGTTAGGGTTAGAATTTGCGTTATATTTATGTTTAGTTTTAGGGTTTGTGTTAGGGTTACGGTTAGGATTAGGGTTAGGGTTTAAGGTTAAGCTTAGGTTTAGTGTTAGGATTAGCGTTATTGTTAGAGGTATGGGTAAGTGTTAGGGTTAGGTTTAGGGGTTAGTTGTTAGGGAGAGTGTTATGGTTAGGCTTTGTGTTATGGTTAGTGTTAGTTTTACAATTAGGTTCAGTGTTAGGCTTAGGGTTAGGGTTAGTATTAAGGTCAGAGTTAGGTTTATGGTTAGGTTTAGGGTTAGGTTTAGACTTAGTGTTAGGGGTTAGGTGTTAGGGATATGGTTAGGTTTAGGGATAGGTTTAGGTTTAGTGTTAGGGTTAGGTTTACATTTTGGTTTAGGTTTACGGATAGTGTTAGGGTTAGGGTTAAGGTTTAGAGATAGGATTAGGGTTAATTTTAGGTTTAGGATGAGGTTCAGGCTTATGGGTAGAGGTTAGCATTAGTTTTAGTGTTAGAGATTGGTGTTAGGGTTATGCTTAGGGTTAGGCTTAGAGGTTATGGTTAGGGTTAGTGTTAAAGCTTAGATTTAGGGTTAGGGTTATGGTAGGTTTAGTGTTAGGGTTAGAGCTAGGTATTACTGTCAGGGTTAGTGTTTGTTTAAGGGTTAGGGTTAGGGTTAGGGTTTGGCTTAGAGTTAGGGTTAGGGTTAGGCTTCGAAGTTATGGTTAGGGTTAGTGTTAGAGTTAGGGTTAAATCTTAGGGTTATGGTTTGGGTTATGCTTAGGGTTAGGGTTAGGTTTAGAGGTTAGAGTTTGTTGTTAGCGTTAGGGTTAGGGTTAGGCTTAGAGGTTATGTTTAGGTTTAAAGCTTAGGTTTAGGGTTAGAGTTACGTTTAGGATTAGGGTTAGGTTTAGAGGTTACTGTTAGTGTTAGGTTTAGGGTTAGTGTCTGTGTTAGTATTAGGGTTACGTTTAGAATTAGTTTTAGGGTTAGGGTTAGGTTTAGGGTTAGCATTAGGCTTAATGTTAGGGTTAGGGACAGGGTTATGTTTAGGCTTTGGGTTACGGTTAGGGTTTGGGTTAGGGATAGGTTGAGGTTTAGGGTTAGGGTTAGAAGTTAGGATTAGTGTTAGAAGTTAGGATTAGTGTTAGGTTTAGGTTTAGGTTTAGGGATAGTTTAGTGTTAGGGTTAGCGTTTAGGGTTAGGGTTAGTGTGAGGGTTAGTGTTATGTTTAGTGTTAGGTTTAGGTTGAGGTTTAGGGTTAATTTTAGTGTTACGGTTAGGAGTTATGTATAGTGTTAAGGTTAGGGATAGGTTTAGTGTTAGGGTTAGTGTTAGATGTTAGGGTTAGTGTTACGTTTATGGTTAGGTTTAGGTATAGGGTTACAGGTGTGTGTTAGGGTTAGGGTTAGTCTTAGGGTTAGGGTTAGGGTTAGTGTTATGCTAGGGTTAGGGTTTATGATAGGGTTAAGTATTACAGTTAGCGTTAGGCTTAATTTAAGGGGTGGGGTTAGGGTTAGGATAAGGGATTAATGATAGTTTTAGGGTTAGTGTTATGATTATGGTTAGGGTTAGAGGTTAGGGTTAGTGTTACGATTAGTGTTAGGTTCAGTGTTACGGTTAGAGTTTAGGATTAGGTTTAGGTTAGGGTTAGAGGTTAGCATTCGGTTAAGTGTTAGATTTAGGGTTAATGTTAGGTTTATTGTTAGGGTTAGGGTAAGGGTTAAGACAAGTGTGAGTGGTTAGGTTTAGTGTTAGGATTACGGTTAGTGCTAGGTTTAGTTTTAGAGGTTAGTTTTAGTGTTAGTACTAGGGTTAGCGTTAGTGCTACAATTAGGGCTAGGGGTTAGGTTGGGTTAGGGTTAGGGCTAGGGTTAGGGTTACAGTTAGAGGTTAGGTTTAGGGTTAGGGTTAGGGTTATGCTTAGTGATTGCGTTATGGTTAAGGTTGGGCTTAGGCGTTAGCTGTTAGGGAAACATTTAGTGTTTGGCTCTGTGTGACGGTTACGGTTAGGATTAGGCTTATGTTTAGGGATAGGGTTAGATTTACGGTTAGTTTTAGAGTTAGGGTTAGTGTTAAGGTTAGGGTTTATGGGTTTCAATTGGGGTTAGGTTTAGGATTAGGGCTAGATTAAGCGTTAGGTATAGTGTTAAGGTTAGGGTTAGGGTTTAGGTTTAGGGTTAGAGTTAGGGTTAGGTTTAGGTTTATGTTTAGGGTCAGGGTTAGTGTTAGTGTTAGGGCTAGGGTTGGGGTTAGGGTAAGGTTTCAGTTTAGGGTTTGAAATAGTGTTACAATTAGAGTTTAGGGTTAGTTTTAGGGTTAGTCTTAGGTTTAGGGCTAGGGTTAGGGTTATGGTTACTGATAGGGTTATTGTTATAGGTTAGCCTTTGGTTTAGGGTTAGAGTTAGGGTTAGGATTAGGCTTATTCGTTATTGTTAGGTTTAGTGTTAAGGTTAGGGTGAAAGCTTAGGTTCAGTGTTAAGTTTAGGGTTAGGGTAAAGGTTAGGGATAGGTTGGGGCTTAGGATTAGGGTTAGTTATTAGTTTTATGGTTAGGGTTACAGTTAGGGTTAGTGTTAGTTTTAGGGGTTAATTTTAGGGTTAGGTTTAGGGATAGGGTTAAGTGTGAGGGTTAGGGTTAGGGTTAGGGTTAGAGTTAGGACTAGGTTAAGGTTAGGCTTAGTGTTATGGTTAGAGTTATGATTACTTTTAGGATAATGTTCGCGTTTAGGTTAGGTTTTGCGTTAGATGTAGTGTTAGGTTTAGGGTTAGGTTTAGGTGTTAGATGTTAGGGATAGGGTTATGTGTTAGGGTTAGCGTTAGTGTTAGGGTTAGGGTTATGTTTATGGTTATGATTATGGTTAGGGTTAGCATTTAGGGTCAGGCTTAGGGTTAGGGTTAGTGTTATGGTTAGGGTTAGGGTTAGGTTGAGGTTTAGGGTTAGTGTTACAGGTTAGGGTTAGTGTTATATTTAGGGTTAGGTTTAGAGGTATGTGTTAGTGTTAGGGTTAGCGTTAGTGTTAGGTTTAAGGTTAGGGTTAGGGTTAGGGTTATGCTAGGGTTATGTTTAGGTTTAGGGTTAGGTATTATAGACAGGATTAACTTTAGTTTAAGGGGTAGGGTTAGGGTTAGGGTAAGGGATTAATGTTAGGTTTAGGGTTAGGGTTATGGGTATGGTTAGGGTTATGTTTAGGGTTAGGATTATGTTTAGGGTTAGTGTTTAGGGTTAGGCTTAGGGTTAGGGTTAGTGTTATGGGTAGGGTTAGGGTTAGGCTGAGGTTTAGGTTTAGGTTAGGATTAGGGTTATAATTTAGTTTTAGTGTTAGCTTTAGGGTTAGGGTTAGGGAGAGCTTCATTGTTAGGGTTAGTGTTAGAGGTTAGGGTTAGTGTTTTGTTTAGAGTTAGGGTTAGGATTAGGGTAGAGGTATGTGTTAAGGTTAGGGTTAGCATTACGGTTATGGTTAAGGCTAGGGTTATGGTTAGGGTTAGTGTTAGGTTTAGGGTTAGGGTTAGAGGTATGGGTTAGGGTTAGGTTTAGGTGTAGTGTTCATGTTAGGTTTAGTGTTATTGTAGCTTTAGAGCTATGGTTAGTGTTACGTATTATGGTCAGGTTTAGCATTAGTTTAATGCGTAGGGCTAGGGTTAGGTTTAGGGATTAATGTTAGGTTTAGGGTTAGGTTTATGGTTAGGGTTAGAGTTAGGGTTAGTGTTAGGGTTACGATTAGAATTTAGGGTTAGGGTTAGGTTTGTTTTAGGGTTAGGGTAAGAGTTAGCATTAGGGTTAGAGTTAGGGCTTGGATTAGGATTAGGGTTTGGTTAGGGTTACATTTACGGGTTAGGTGTTAGGGATATGTTTAGGGTTAGGCTTCGGATTACATTTAGGGTTAGGGTTATTATTAGGTTAGGGTTAGTGTTAGGATTAGTGTTACCATTTGTGTTAGATTTATGTTTTGTTTTATGGTTAGGGTTAGGGTTAGGGTTAGGTATAGGGTTTAAGTTAGGGTTAGGGTTAGGTTCAGAGTTAGGTTTAGTTTTAGTTGTAGGGTTATGTTTAGGGTTAGGGTTAAATTTAGGTTAGTGTTAGGGTTAGGCTTAAGGTTAGAGGTTAAATTTAGGGTTAGGGTTAGGATTAGGGTTAGGTTTAGGGTTAGGGTTAGGATTAGGGTTAGGTTTAGGGTTAGGGTTAGAGTTTAGGTTTAGCGTTAGGATTAGGGTTAGAGTTAGGGTTAGGGTTAGGGTTAGGATTAGAAGTTAGGGTTAGGTGTATGGTTAGGGTTATGATTATGGCTGGGGTTACGGTTATGGTTAGTGTTAGGCTTAGGGTTAGCAGTTATTTGTTATGTAGAGGGTTAGTGTTAGGGTTAATGTTTGGGTTAGGGTTAGGCTTATGGTTAGCATTAGTGTAGGGTTTGGGTTATGGGTTAGTTGTTAGGGAGAGGGATAGGGTTAGGCTTCGGGTTATAGTTAGTGTTAGTTTTACGATTAGGTTCTGTGTTAGGCTTAGGGTTAGGGTTAGTATTAAGGTCAGAGTTAGGTTTAGGGTTAGGTTAACGGTTAGGTTTAGACTTAGGGTTAGGGCTTAGGTGTTAGTGATATGTTTAGTGTTAGGGTTAGGGTTAGGTTTACCTTTAGGTTTAGGTTTATGGATAGTGTTAGGGTTAATGTCATGGTTTAGAGTTAGGGTTAGGGTTAGGTTAGGTTTAGGATGAGGTTTAGGCTTATGCGTAGATGTTAGCATTAGGTTTAATGTTAGAGATTGGTATTAGGGTTTGCTTAGGGTTAGGCTCAGAGGTTATGGTTAGGGTTAGTGTTAAAACTTAGGTTTAGGTATAGGGTTACAGTTAGAGTTAGCATTAGGTTTAGAGGTTACTGTTAGGGTTAGATTTAGAGTTAGTGCTAATGTTTGGATTAGGGTTAGGTTTAGACTTAGGGTTAGGTTTAGGATTAGGATTAGGGTTATGGTTAGGATTAGGGTCAGTGTTAGGTTTAGGGATAGGGTTATGGTTAGGCTTTGTGTTACGGTTAGGGTTAGGGTTAGGTTTAGAGTTAGGGTTACAGGATAGGTGTTAGGGAGGTGATTATGGTTAGGCTTAGTGTTACGGTTAAGTTTACAGTTACCATTTGGTTTAGGGTTATGGTTAGAGTTTGTTTTAAGGTTAGGTTTAGGGTTATGTGTTAGGTTAGGGTTAGGGTTAGGGTTATTGTTAGGCTTAGGGTTAGGGTTAGCTTTAGGGTTAAGGATTGTGTTAGGTTTAGTGGTAGGTTTGGGGGTAGGGATGATGTCAGAGTTATTGTTAGGGTTAGGGTTAGGGTTTAGGGTTAGGTTTATTGTTAGGGTTAGGGTTAGGTTGAGGTTTAGGATTAAGGTTAGGGTTACAGTTAGGTTTAATGTTAGGGTTAGGTTTTGGGTTAGCGTTAGGCTTAGGTTTAGAGTTTAGGTTTAGGGTTAGGTTTAGGTTTAGTGTTAAGAATAGGGTTACGTTTAGGGTTCGAGTTTAGTGTTAGGTTTAGGGTTACTGTTAGGTTTAGGGTTATGGCTTAGGGTTACCATTAGGTTTAGTATTAAACTTCAGTGTTAGGTTTATGGTTAGGTTTAGGTTTAGGGTTAGGGTTAGGTTTATGGTTAGGGTTAGAGTTAGGGTTAGGTTTAGGGTTAGGTTTAGGGATAGGTTTATGGTTAGCTTTTGTGGTTCGGTGTTAGGGATAGTGTTAGGGTTAGGCTTTGGGTTATGGTTATGTTTAGGGTTACGGTTAGGTATAGGCTTAGGGTTAATGTTAGGGTTAGTGTTAGGTTTAGTTTTAGGGTTAGGGTTAGCGTTAGTGTTAGGTTTAGTGGTAGAGTTTTGGGTAAGGTTTAGTGTTAGGATTAGGTTTCCAGTTAGTTTTAGGGTTAGGGTTAGTGATAGGATTTATCGTTATGGTTAGGTTAATGTTATGATTAATGTTAGGGTTAGTTTGATATTTAGCATTAGGTTTAGGGTTAGTGTTCGTGTTAGGGATAGGGTTAGGGTTAGGGTGAGGGTTAGGGTGAGGTTTAGGTTTAGCGTAAGGTTTAGGGTTAGGTTGACCTTTAGGATTAGGGTTAAGGCTGGGTTGCAGTTAGAGGTTGGGTTTAGGGTTAGGGTTAGGTTTAGGGTTAAGGTTAGAGTTGCAGTTACAGGTTAGTGTTAGGCTTATGTTTATGTTTAGGGTTAGGGTTAGGGTTAGGGCTAGGGTTATGTTTAGGATTAGGGTTATGGTTAGGGTTAGGGTTAGATTTAGGGTTAGAGTTAGGGTTAGAGGTATGGGTTAGGGTTAGGTTTAGTGGTAGGTTTAGGGTTAGGATTATTGTTATGGTAGGTTTAGGGTTAGGGTTAGGTTTAGGGACTAATGTAAGGTTTAAGGTTAGGTTTATGGTTAGGGATAGTGTTAGGGTTAGGGTTAGATTTTAGGGTTAGGATTAGTTTTAAGATTAATGTTATGGTTAGGCTAAGTTTAGGGTTTGTGTTTAGGGTTAGGGTTATGTTTAGGGTGGTGGTTAGTGTTAACGTTGGATTTAGGATAAAAATTTAGGCTTAGGGTTAATGTTAGCGTTAGGGTTACGGTTAGGGTTACGGTGAGTGCTAGGTTTAGGTTTAGCTTTTGGGTTAGAGTTAGGGTTAGGGTTTAGAGTCAGGGAAAGGGTTAGGTTTTGAATTAGGTTTATGATTAGGGTTAGGATTAAGTTGAGGTTTAGGTTTAGGGTTAGGGTTATTATGGTAGGGTTAGAAGTGTTAGGGTTATGTTTAGGCGTAGGGTTAGGGATAGGGATAGTGTTATGGTAGTTTTAGGGTTAGGGTTCAGGTTAGGTATTATTGTCAGTGTTAGGGTTTGTTTCCGGGGTAGGGTTAAGGTTAAAGTTAGGGATTAATCTTAGGTTTAGAGTTAGGTTTTTGGTTAGGGTTAGGGTTAGTGTTAGGTTTAGGGTTAGAATTTAGAGTTAGGGTTAGGTTTAGTGTTATTGTTAAGGTTATGGTTAGGTTTAGGGTTAAAATTATGGGTAGGGTTTCGTTTAGGATTAGGGTTATTTTTAGGCTTAGGTTTAAAATTTAGGGTTAGAGCTAGGTTTAAGTTTAGGTTTATGGTTACGGTTAGGGTTAGTGTTAGGTTTAGGTTTAGGTTTAGGTTTAGGGTTAAATGTTAAGTTTTAGGAAGAGGGTTATGGTTAGGCTTCGGGTTAGAGTTAGGGTTAGCAGTAGGGGTAAGGTTTTAGGGATAGAGTTAGCCTTAGGTTTAGGGTTAGGGTTACTTTTAGGTTTAGGGTAAGGTTCAGGGTTAGGGATAGTGTTAGGTTTAGGGTTGAGATTAGGGTTCAGGATAGTGTTAGTGTTAGGGTTAGGGTTAGGTTTAGGATTACAATTTATGGTTGAGGTAAGATTAGGCTAAGGTTTACGTTTAAGTTTAGGGTTAAGGCTAGGTTTAGAGTTAGAGTTAGGGGTTAGGTGTTAGGGAGAGTGTTAGGGTTAGGCTTCTATTTACGGTTAGGTTTTGGGTTACGATTAGGTTTAGGTTTAGGGTTATTGTTAGGGTTATTGTTAGGGTTATGGTTAGGTTTAGGTTTAGGGTTAAATTTAGAGGTTGGGTTAGCGTTAGCGTTAGGGGTCAGTTGGTAGTGACAGGTTAGGGTTACGGTTAGGGTGAAGTATTACAGTCAGGCCCCGGGGTTAGTTTAGGGCATAGAGTTAGGGTTAGGATAAGGGATTAATGTTAGGTTTAGGGTTACGGTTATGGTTAGGTTTAGGGTTAGAGCTAGGATTAGAAGTTAGGGTTAGTGGTAGGGTTAGGGTTATGGTTACATTTAGGATTAGGGTTAGGGGTTACGGGTTAGATAGCGGTTAAGCTTAGGCTTCAGATTACGGTTAGGGTTAGAGTTATGATTCGCTTTAGGGTAATGCTTAGTGTTAGTGTTAGTGTTAGCGTTAGTTTTAGTGTTAGTTTTAGGGTTAGCGTTACGGTTAGGATTAGGATTAGAATTTAGGGTTATGGTTATGTTTAGGGTCAGGCTTATGGTTAGGGTTAGGGTTAGGTTTAGGTTTAGGTTTACATTAGTTTTAGGGTGAGGTATAGAGTTAGGGTTATTGGTTAAGTGTTAGGGATACGATTAGGGTTAGTGTTAGAGTTAGGGTTAGGTTTAGGTTTACGATTAGTTTTAGGGTTAGAGTTATGGTTAGGGTTAGGGGTTAAGTTTAAGTGTAGGTTTAGGGTTACTGTTAGGGTTAGGGTTATGGTTACGGTTAGGGTTAGAGTTAGGTTTATGGTTAGGTATTGGTTTATGGATAGTGTTAGTGTTAGTGTTAGGGTTAGGCTTTAGGCTTAGGGTTAGGGTTAGGGTTAGGGTTAGGGTTATGATTGGTGTTAGGGTTATGATTGGTGTTAGGGTTATGGTTAGAGGTGAATGTTAAGTTTAGTATTAGAGTTTGGGATTAGGGTTAGGGTTAGGGTTAGCATTAGGGTTCATAGTTATCGTTATGGTTAGGGTTAGGGTTAGTCTTAGGGTTAGCCTTTGGGTTAGGGTTACAGGTATGGGTTATGGTTATGGTTAGGGTTAGGGTTAGGTATTACAGTCAGGTTTAGGGTTAGTTAAGGTTAAATGTTAGGGTTAGGGTTAGGGATTAATGTTAGGTTTAGGGTTATGGTTATGGTTAGTGTTAGGGTTAGGGTTAGTGTTAGGTTTAGGATTACATGTTAGGGTTAGTGTTAGGGTTAGGGTTATGGTTAGGTTAGGGTGAAGGGTTAATTGTTAGGGAGAGGGTTAAGATTAGGCTTCGGGTTACGGTTAGCGTTAGGGTTACGATTAAGTTTAGGGTTAGACTTACGATTAGGGTTAAGTTTAGGTTTAGTGTTAGTTTTAGGGTTAGGTTTAGGGTTTGGGGTGGGGTTAGGTATTAGGAATAGGGATATGCTTAGGGTTAGGGTTATGGTTACGTTTAGGGTAAGGTTTTGGTTTATGGTTATGTTTACATTTAGGAATACTCTTAGGTTTACGGTTAGGTTTTAGGGTTAGGTTTAGGTTTAGGCTTAGGGTTAGGGTTAGGGTTAGGGTTAGGGTTAGGTTTAGGTTTAGGTTTAGGGTTAGGGTTATTGTTAGGGTTAGAAGTTGGTTTAGTGTTAGTGTTAGGGTTAGGGTTAAAGTTAGGGTTAGTGATAAATGTTAGGGCTAATTTTAAGGTTAGGATTAGTTTTATTGTTACGCTTGGAGTTTACGGTTAGGGTTAGTGTTAGAGTTAGTTTTAAGGTTAGGGTTAGGGTTAGAGGTTAGCGTTAGGTTTAGAGTTAGAGTTTGTGTTTAGGGTTAGGGTTAGGGTTAGTCTTAGAAGTTATGATTAAGGTTAGGGTTAGTTTTAAAACTTAGGTTTAGGGTTAGAGTTAAGTTTAGGTTTAGATTTAGGGTGAGATATAGGGTTAGGGTTAGGGTTAGCTGTTCTTGACATTGTTAGGGTTAGGGTTAGCGTTAGGGATAATATTAGGGTTAGGTTTAGGGTGTAAGTTAGGGTTAGTGTTATGGTTAGTTTAGGGTTAGGGTTAGGCTTAGAGGTTATGGTTAAGGTTAGGTTTAGGGTTAATGCTTAGGTTTAGGGTTAGGTTTAGTTTTAGGGTTAGGTTTAGGGTTACTGTTAGGGTTAGTGTTAGGTTTACGGTTATTTTTAGGGTTACAGATAGTGTTAGTGTTAGGGTTAGGCTTTAGTGTTTGGGTTAGGGTTAGGGTTGGTATAAGGGTTAGGGTTATGTTTAAAGATAAGTGTTAAGTTTAGTGTTAGAATTTGTGGTTAGGTTTAGGGTTAGGGTTAGGCTTAGGGTTTATGGGGTTAGGTTTAGGGTTAGGGTTAGGTTTAGTGATAGTGTTAGGGTTAGGCTTTGGGTTAGGGTTAGAGGTTTGGGTTAGGGCTATGGTTAGGGTTAGGGTTAGGGTTAGGGCTAGTGTTAGGTTTATGCTATGGTTCCGGTTAGGGTTAGGATTAGGAATTACAGTCAGGTTTAGGGTTAGTTTAAGGGGTAGGGTTAGGGTTAGGGATTAATGTTAGTTTTAGGGTTATGGTTATGGTTAATGTTAGCGTTAGGGTTAGTGTTAGTGTTAGGATTTTATGTTAGGGTTAGTGGTAGGTTTAGGGTTAGGGTTACAGTTACCTTAGGGTTAGGTGTTAGTTGTTAGGCAGAGGGTTAAGTTTAGGCTTTGGGTTACAGCTAGTGTTAGGGTTATGATTAAATTTAGGGTTAGGCTTAGGATTAGGGTTAGGTTTAAGTTTAGTTTTAGTTTTAGGGTTAGGTTAAGGTTTGGGTTGGGGTTAGGTGTTAGGAATAGGGATAGGGTTAGATTTAGGGTTATGGTTAGTTTTAGGGTAAGGGTTAGTTTTACGGTTAGGTTTAGGAATAATGTTAAGTTTACGGTTAGGTTTTAGGATTAGCTTTAGGTTTAGGGTTAGGGTTAGGGTTAGGGTTAGGTTTAGATTTAGGGTTAGTGTTAGGGTTAGAATTTGGTTTAGTGTTAGGGTTAGGGTTAGAGTTAGGGTTAGGGTTAGATGTTAGAGCTAATGTTAAGGTTAGGATTAGGGTTAGGTTACGGTTAGAGTTTATGGTTAGGGTTTGTGTTACAGTTAGTGTTAAGCTTAGGCTTAGGGTTAGGGTTAGGTTTAGAGGTTAGTGTTAGGTTTAGGGTTATATTCTGTGTTTAGGGTTAGAGTTAGGGTTAGTCTTAGAGTTTTTGGTTAAGGTTAGGGTTAAGGTTAGTGTTAAAACTTAGGTTTAGGGTTAGGATTAGGGTTAGGTTTAGTTTTAATTTTAGATTTAGGGTTAGGGTTAGGGGTTACTTGTTCGTAGTAGTGTTAGGCTTAGTTTTATTGTAAGGGATAATATTAGGGTTAGGTTTAGTGTGTAAGTTAGGGTTAGTGTTATGGTTAGTTTAGGGTTACAGATAGGGTTAGGCTTAGAGTTTATGGTTAAGGTTAAGGTTAGGGTTAAAGCTTAGGTTTAGGTTTATGGTTAGGCTTCGGGTTAGGGATAGGAGTATGCTTAGGCTTCGGGTTATGGTTAGGGTTACGGTTATGATTAGGTTAGTGTTTGGATTAGGGTTAGGGTTAGGGTTACATTTAGGTTTAGGTTTAGGGTTTGGGTTAGGATTAGGGTTAGGGTTAGTGTTCGATTTAGGGGTTAAGTGTTAGCTATAGGTTTTAGGGTTAGGCTTCATTTTCCAGTTAGTGTTAGGGTTATGATTAGGTTATGGTTATTGTTAGGGTTAGCTTTTACATTAGATTTATGGTTAGTTTTAGGGTTAGGTTCAGGTTTAATAGTTAGGTGTTAGGGATAAGGTTTCAGTTAGGGTTAGGATTAGGGTTAGAGTTTAAGTATAGGGTTACAATTAGGGTTAGTGTTAGGGTTAGGGTTTTAATTAGAATTTAGGTTTAGGGTTATGTTTAGGCTTAAGGTTACCCTTTCGGTTAGGGTTAGTAATAGGTTTAGGGTTAGGGTTAAGCTTTATGTGATAGGGAGAGGGTTTTGCTTAGGCTTCGGGTTACGGTTAGGTTTTTGGTTATAATTAAGTTTAGGGTTAGGGTTTGGGTTAGGGATGGTGTTAGGGTTAGGGTTAAGGTTAGGGATTAGGTGTTAGGGACAGAGTTAGCGTTAGGGTTAGGGTTAGGTTTAATGTTAGTGTTAGGTTTAGGGTTAGGTTTAGGGTTAGGGATACTGTTAGGTTTAGGGTTAAGGTTAAGGTTAGGGATAGGGTTAGGGTTAGGGTAAGGGTTAGGGTTATTGTTAGGGTTAGGGTTAGGTTGAGGTTTAGTGTTAGGTTTAGGCTTTGGGTTAGGGTTAGTTTTAGGGTAAATTTTCGTATTAGGTTTAGCGTTTGGGTTAGAGTTGAGGGTTAGGTTTAGGGTTAGGGTTTTTGTTAGGGTTATGTTCAGGGTTAGATATTAGGTTTAGGGTTAGCATTAGGGTTATGATTTTGATTAGAATTTAGTATTAAGGTTAGGGTTAAGGTTAGGGTTAGGGTTATGGTTACGGTTAGGGTTAGGGCT
Organism: Cavia porcellus; assembly: GCF_034190915.1. Taxonomy (NCBI): domain Eukaryota; kingdom Metazoa; phylum Chordata; class Mammalia; order Rodentia; family Caviidae; genus Cavia; species Cavia porcellus. The sequence goes on from NW_026947815.1 coordinate 141,829, forward strand.
AGGTTTAGGGTTAGCATTAGGATTTAGGTGTTAGGAAAAGGGTTAGGGTTAGCCTTCGGGTTATGGTTAGGTTTAGGGTTATGATTAGGTTTAGGCTTAGTGTTAAGGTTAGGGTTTGTGTTAGGGTTAGCGTTAGGTTTACGGTTAGTTTCAGGATTAGGTTTAGTGTTCGGCTTAGGGGTTAGGTGATAGGGATAGTGTTATGGTTAAGGTTAGGGTTAGGGTTATTGTTAGGGACAGCGTTACAGTTAGGTTTAGGGTTATGTATAGTGTTAGGGTTAGGCTTAGGGTTAGGGATAGGTTCAGGGTTAAGGTTAGGGTTTGGCTTAGAGTTAGTGTTAGGTTTAGGCTTAGAAGTTATGGTTAGGGTTAGCGTTATTGTTGCAGTGAAAGCTTAGCGTTATGTTTAGGGTTATGCTTAGTGTTAGGGTTCGGTTTAGAGGTTAGAGTTTGGGGTAGAGTTAGGGTTAGTGTTAGGCTTAAAGGTTATGGTTAGGGTTAAAGCTTAGGTTTACGGCTAGCGTTCAGGTTAGGGTTAGGGTTAGATTTAGAGGTTAGTGTTTGTGTTAGTGTTAGATTTAGGGTTAGTGTTTGTGTTAGGATTAGGGTTACTTTTAGAGTTAGGTTTAGGTTTAGGGTTAGAGTTAGGTCCAGGGTTAGTATTACGGTCAATGGTAGGCTTAGGGACAGGGTTACGGATAATCTTTGGGTTATATTTAGGGTTAGGTTTAGGGTTTAGGTTAGGGTTATGATTAGGTTGAGGTTTAGGGTTAGGGTTAGGTTGAGGTTTAGGGTTAGGTTTATGGTTAGGGTTAGAAGTTAGGATTAGTGTTAAGTTTAGTGTTAGGGTTAGGGCTAGATTAGTGTTAGTGTTAGGGTTAGGGTTAGGGTTAGAAGTTAAGGTTAGGTGTAGGGGTAGGGTTAGGGTTAGGGTTAAGGTTCGGGTTAGGTTTAGGGTTAGTGTTAGGGTTAGGGTTAGGGGTTAGGTGTTAGAGTGTGCGTTATGGTTAAGCTACGGTTTACGGTTCGTTTTAGGGTTACGACTAGATTTAGGGTTAGGGTTAGGGTTAGTATTAGGGTCAGAGTTAGGTTTATGGTTATGTTTAGTGTTAGGGTTAGGGTTAGGGTTAGGGTTAGTGTTAGGGTTAGGAATAGGGTTATGGTTAGGCTTTTGGTTATGGTTATAGTTATGTTTAGAGGTAAGTGTTAGGGTTAGTGTTAGAATTAGTGTTAGGTTTAGGGTTAAGCTAGGGTTAGCGTTATGGTTAGTGTTAGTGTTATGGTTAGCATTAGATGTTGGGGTTAGGGTTAGTGTTAAGTATATGTTTAGGGTTAGGGTTAGGGTTAGGGTTAGAAGTTAGGGTTAGGGTTAGGGTTACAGTTAGGGTTAGTGTTAAGTTTAGAGTTAGAATTTAGGGTTAGTGTTAGGGTTAGTATCATGGTTAGAGTTACAGTTAGGCTACTGATTACAGTTAAGGTTAGGGTTATGATTGGGTTTAGGTTTAGGCTTAGGGTTATGTTTAGTATTACGTTTAGGTTTAGGGTTAGGCTTAGGGGTTACGTGTTTGGGATAGGGTTAGGGTTAGGGTTAGGGTTAGGTTTATGGTTATGTTTAGGATTAGGTATAGTGTTAGCTCTAGGGTCAGGGTAAGGTTTACTGTTACAGTTAGGCCTCGGCTTATGGTGAGGGTTAGAGTTATGATTAGGTTAGGGTTACGGTTAGGGTTAGGTTTTAGGTTAGGTTTAGACGTTAGGGATAGATTTAGGGTAAGGATTAGTGTTACACTTTGAGTATAGGGTTAGGGTCAGGGTTAGAGTTATGGATAGCATTTAGCGATAGGTTTGGTTTAGGGTTATGGTTAAAGCTTAGGTTTAGGGTTCGGGTTAGGGTTAGGGTTAGGGTTAGATGTTAGGGATAGGTTTAGGTTTAGGGTTAGTGTTAAAGCTTAAGTTTGGGGTTAGGGTTAGTGTTAGGGTTAGGTTTAGGGTTAATTTTCATGTTAGGGTTAGGGTTATGTTTAGAGTTTAGCATTTGGTTTAGTGTTAGATTTAGCGTGAAGGTTAGGGTTAGGGCTAGGCATAGAGGTTATGGTTAGTGTTATGGTTAGGGTTAGGGTTAGGGTTAGGGTTAGGATTATGGTTAGGGTTAGGGTTACAATTAGTTTAGCATTATGGTTAGGGTTACCATTAGGTGAGATTTAGGGTTAGGGTTAGTGTTAGGGTTATGTTTAGGGTTAGCGTTTAGGGTTAGGGTTAGTATGAGGGTTAGTGTTATGGTTAGCGTTAGGTTTAGGTTGAGGTTTAGGGTTACTTTTAGGGTTAGGGTTAGAAGTTAGTTATAGTGTTAGGTTTAGTGTTATGGTTAGGTTTAGGGTTAGCATTAGGGTTAGTGTTAGAGGTAAGGGTTAGTGTTACATTTAGGGTTAGGTTTAGGGATAGGGTTAGAGGTATATGTTAGGGTTAGGGTTAGTCTTATGGTTAGGGTTAATGTTAGGGTTAGTGTTATGCCAGGGTTACAGTTCCGGTTAGGGTTCAGTATTACAGTTAGGGTTAGGGTTAGATTAAGGGGTAGGGTTAGGTTTAGGGTAAGGGATTAATGTTCAATTTAGGGTTTGGGTTTTGGTTATGGTTAGGGTTAGGTTTATGGTTAGGGTTAGGTTTAGAGGTTATGATTAGTTTTAGGATTAGTGTTTGGGTCAGTGTTATGGTTAAAGTTTAGGGTTAGGATTAGTGTTATGGTTAGAGGTTAGCATTTGCTTATGTATTAGATTTAGGGTTAGGGTTAGGTTTAGGGTTAGGGCTAGGGTAAGTGTTAGGACAAGTTTTAGTGGTTAGGTTTAGTTTTATGATTATGGTTAGTGCTAGGGTTAGTTTTAGAGGTTAGTTTTAGTGTTAGGATCAGGGTTATCGTTAGTGCTAGCATTAAGTTAGGGGTTAAGTTGGGTTAGGGTTTTGGTTAGTGTTAAGGTTACACTTAGTGTTTGGGTTATCATTAAGGTTAGGTTTAGGGGTAAGCTGTTAGGGAGAGTGTGAGGCTTAGGCTTTGCGTGATGGTTACGGTTAGAATTACGATTAGGTTTAGGGTTAGGGTTAGGTTTAGTGTTAGTTTTAGGGTTAGTTTTAGAGTTAGAGTTAGGTTTAGGGTTAGGGTTCGATTTAGGGTTAGGTTTACAGTTAAGCATAGTGTTAGGGTTAGGGTAATGGTTTAGTTTTAGGGCTAGGGTTAGGGTTTGGTTAGGGTTAGAATTAGTGTTACAGTTAGAGTTTAGGGTTAGGTTTAGGGTTACGGTTAGGTTTAGACCTAGGATTAGGGTTATAGTTAGTGTTAGGGTTATGGTTAGATGTTAGTGTTTGGTTTAGGGTTAGAGTTAGGGTTAGGGTTAGGGTTAGGGTTAGGATTAGGCTTAGAGGTTACTGTTAGGGTTAGGGTTAAAGTTCGGGTGAAAGCTTAGGTTCAGGGTTAGGTTCAGGGTTAGGGTCAGTGTTAGAGATAGGGTAAGGGTTAGGATTAGGGTTAGTTATTAGATTTAGTGCTAGGGTTACGGTTAAGGATAGGGTTAGCTTTAGGGGTTAATTTTAGGGTTAGGGTTAGGGATAGGGTTAGTGTCAGGTTTGGGGTTAGGGTTAAAGTTAGGGTTAGGTTTAGGGTTAGGTGTAGCGTTATGCTTAGGGTTAGGATTACATTTATGTTAACCTTAGTGTTAGGGTTAGGTTTTGCATTAGATGTAGTATTAGGGTGAGGGTTAGGTTTAGGTGTTGGGTGTTAGGTATAGGGTTATGTGTTAGGGTTAGGGTTAGTGTTAGGGTTAGGGTTATTGTTAGGGTTAGGATTAGGCTAAGGGCTAGCTTTTAGGATTAGGGTTAGGGTTAGTATTATGGTTAGGGTTAGGGTTAGGTTGAGGTTTAGGTTTAGGTTAGGAATAGTTTACAAGTTAGGTTTAGTGTTAATTTTAGGGTTAGGTTTAGGTATAGGTTTAGGTTTAGCGTTAGTGTTAGAGGTTAGGGTTAGTGTTATATTTGGGGTTAGGGTTAGAAATATAGTTTAGGGTTAGGGTTAGCGTTAGAGTTAGGGTTAAGGTTAGGCTCTGGGTTAGGGTTATGCTAGGGTTATGTTTAGTTTTAGGGTTAGGTGTCATAGAAAGTGTTAGCTTTAGTTTAAGGTGTAGGGTTAGGGTTAGGGTAGGGGATTAATGTTAGGTTTAGTGTTAGAGTTATAGGTAGGGTTAGGGTTAGGGTTAGGGTTAGGGTTAGGGTTAGGGTTAGGATTAGAAGTAATGGTTAGGGGTAGGGTAAGGGTTATGGTTACATTTAGTGTTAGGTTTAGTGTTAGGTGTTAGGTGTAAGGGAGAGTGTTAAGGTTAGGCTTCGGGTTACCGTTAGTGTTAGGGTTATGATTAGGTTTAGGTTTAGGTTTAGGTTTAGGGTTATGGTTATGGTTAGGGTTATTGTTAGAAGTTAGTTTTAGGTTTAGGGTTAGGGTTAGAGTTAGGGTTAGGGTTAGATGTTAGGGCTAAGGTTAAGGTTAGGATTAGGGTTAGTGTTACGGTTAGAGTTTATGGTTAAGGTTTGTGTTAGAGTTAGTGTTAAGATTAGTGTTAGGGTTAGGGTTAGAAGTTAGCATTTGGTTTATGGTTAGAGTTTGTGTTTAGGGTTAGGGTTAGGGTTAATTTTAGAGGTTTTGGTTAAGGTTAGGGTTAGGGTTAGTGTTAAAACTTAGCTTTAGGGTTAGGGTTTGTGTTAGGGTTAGATTTAGGGTTAGGGTTAGAAGTTAGCATTTGGTTTATGGTTAGAGTTTGTGTTTAGGGTTAGGGTTAGGGTTAATTTTAGAGGTTTTGGTTAAGGTTAGGGTTAGGGTTAGTGTTAAAACTTAGCTTTAGGGTTAGGGTTTGTGTTAGGGTTAGATTTAGGGTTAGGGTTAGGGGTTAGGTGTTCGTGATAGTGTTAGTGTTAGGGTTAGTTTTAGGTTTAGGGATAATATTAGGGTTAGTGTTAGCATTAGGGTGTAAGTTAAGGTTAGTGTTATGGTTAGGTTTGTGTTAGGGTTAGTGTTAGGCTTAGAGGTTATGGTTAGAGGTTAGCATTCGGTTAAGTGTTAGAGTTAGGGTTAGGTTTAGGTTTAAGGTTAGGGTTAGGGTAAGGGTTAGGACAAGGGTTAGTGGTTAGGTTTAGTCTTAGTATTATAGTTAATGCTAGGCTTAGTTTTAAATGTTAGTTTTAGTATTAGGGTTAGGGTTAGGGTTAGCATTAGGGTTAGGGGTTAGGTTGGGTTAGGGTTAGGATTAGGATTAGGGTTAGGGTTAAGGTTAGGGTCAGGGTTATTGTTAGAGGCTAGGTTTAGGGTTAGGGTTAGGGTTACAGTTAATGTTTGGGTTACGATTAATTTTAGGATTAGGGGTTGGCTATTAGGGAAAGGTTAGGGTTAGTCTTTGTGTGACAGTTCTAGTTAGGGTTATGACTCAGTTTAGGGTTAGAGTTAGGGTTAGGGTTAGAGTTATGGTTAGGCTTCAGATTACGGTTAGGGTTAGTGTCACAATTAGGTTTAGGGTTAGGCTTTGGGTTAGGGTTAGAGTTATGCTTAGGTTTAGCATTAGGCTTAGGGGTTATATGTTAGGGATAGGGTTAGGATTAGTGTAGGGTTAGGTTTAGGTTTACGTTTATGGTTAGGGATAGGTATAGTGTTAGCTTTAGGGTTAGGGTTTAGTGTTAGTGTTAGGTTTAGGGTAAGGTTTAGGGTTATGTTTAGGCTTCGGGTTATGGTGAGGGTTAGAGTTATGATTAGGTTAGGATTAGGGTTTGGGTTAGATTTTGGGTTAGGGTTAGATGTTAGGGATAGTTGTAAGGTTCGGGTTTGTGTTACAGTTAGAGTTTAGGGTTAGGGTTAGTGTTAAAGTTATGGTTAGTGCATTAGGTTTGGTTTAGGGTTAGTTTTACAGCTTAGGTATAGGGTTAGGATTAGGGTTAGATGTTAGGGATTGGTTCAGGTTTAAGGTTAGTGTTAAATCTTAAGTTTGGGCTTAGGGTTAGTGTTAGGGTTAGGGTGAGGGATAATTTTCTTGGTATGGTTAGGGTTAGGTATATGGTTAGAGGTTAGCATTTGGTTTAGGGTTAGATTTAGGTTGAAGGTTAGACATAGAGGTTATGGTTAGTGTTAGGGTTAGGGTTAATGTAATGGTTAGGGTTAGGGTTACAATTAGGTTAGGGTTAGGGTTAGGGTTAAAATTAGGTGAGGGTTACGGTTAGGGTTAGGTTTAGGTATTATAGTCAGTGTTAGGGTTGTTTAAGTGGTAGGGTTGGGGTTAGGGTAAGGGATTAATGTTAGATTTAGGGTTCGGGTTTTCGTTATGGTTAGTGTTAGGGTTATAGTTAGGGTTATGGTTAGAGGTTATTGTTAGTGTTAGCGTTAGGGTTAGGTAAGTGTTACGGTTAGAGTTTAGGGTTAGGTTTAGGGTTAAGGTTAGGGTTAGGGTTATTTTTAGAGGTTAGTATTCGGGTTAGGGTTAGGGTTAGGGTTAGGGTTAGGTATAGGGTTACAGTTAGGCATTTGGTTACAGTTAGGTTTATGTTTAGGTTTATGTTTAGGGTTATGTTTAGAGGTATGGTATAGGGTTAGTGTTAGGATTAGGGTTATCATTATGCTAGGGTTAGGGTTAGGTATTACAGTCAGGATTAGGTTTAGTTTAAGGTGTAGCGTTAGGGTTAGGGTAAGGGATTAATGTTTGATTTAGGTTTAAAGTTATGGTTATGGTTATGGTTTGGGTTATTGTTAGGGTTAGGTTTAGCGGTTAGTTTTAGTGTTAGCGTTAGGGTTAGGGTCAGTGTTACAGTTAGAGTTTAGGGTTAGGTTTAGTGTTATGGTTAGGATTAGGGTTATGGTTAGATGTTAGTATTCAGTTAAGTGTTAGAGTTAGAGTTAGGGTTAGGGTAAGTGTAGGACAAGGGTTAGTGGTTAGGTTTAGGGTTAGGATTACAGTTAGTGCTAAGGTTAGTTTTAGAGGTTAGTTTTAGTGTTAGGATTAGGGTTAAGCTTAGTGTTAGGTTTAGGGTTAGGGGTTAGGTTGGGTTTGGGTTCGGGTTAGGATTAGGGTTAGCGTTAGGGTTAGGGTTAGATTTACGGTTAGATGTTAGGTTTAGTTTTAGGCTTAGGGTTATGCTTAGGGTTTGGGTTATGATTAAGGTTAGGGTTAGGGGTTAGCTGTTAGGGAGAGTGTTAGGGTTATGCTTTGTGTGAAGGTTATGGTTAGGGTTATGATAGGTTTCGGGTTAGGGTTAGGTTTAGGGTTAGTTTTAGATTTAAGGTTAGGGTTAGGGTTAGGGGTTAGGTGTTTCAATAGGATTAGGTTTAGCTTTAGGGTTCGATTTAGGGTTCGGGTTAGGGTTATGCATAGTGTTAGTGTTTAGGTTTAGGGTTAGGGTTATGGTTAGGGTTAGGTTTAGGTTTAGGTTTAAGTTTATCGTTAGGGTTAGGGTTAGGGTTAGGGTTAGTGTTAGTGTTAGGGTTAGGGTTAGAATTGGTGTTACAGTTAGAATTTAGGTTTAGGTTTAGGGTTAGGGTTACGGTTAGTGTTAGGGCTAGTGTTAGGGTTATGGTTAGTGTTAGGGTTATGTTTAGAGGTTAGCGTTTATTTTAGGGTTAGATTTAGGGTTAGGGTTAGGATTAGGCTTAGCGGTTATGGTTAGGGTTAGGTTTAGGGTTAGGGATAGGGTAATTGTTAGGATTAGGGTTAGTTATTAGTTTTAGGGTTAGGGTTACAGTTAGGGTTAGGGCTAGCTTTAGGTGTTAGTTTTAGGGTTAGGGTTAGGGATAGGGTTATTGTAAGGTTAGGGTTAGGGTTAGATTTAGGTTTAGCGTTAGGCTTATTGTTATGGTTAGTGTTAGGATTACATTTAGGTTAACGTTATGGTTACGGTTAAGTTTAGGGTTAGGATTTAGGGTTATGTTTAGGGTTAGGGTTAGGGTTAGGGTTAGGTTTAGGTTTAGGTTTAGGGTTAGGGTTAGTGTAAGGGTTAGTGTTAGGGTTAGGGTTTGGTTTAGGTTTACAGTTAGGGTTAGTGTAAGGGTTATAAGTTTTTTTAGTGTTAGGCTTATGATTAGAGTTAGAGTTAGGTTTAGGGTTAGGGTTAGGTTTTGCGTTAGATGTAGGTTTAGTGTTAGGGTTAGGTTTAAGTGTTAGGTGTTAGGGATAGGGTTGTGGGTTAGGGTTAGGGTTAGTGCTATGGTTAGGGTTATGGTAGGGTTAGGATTATGGTTAGGATTAGCATTTAGGATTATGCTTATGGTTAGGGTTAATCATATGGCTAGGGTTAGGGTTAGGTTGAGGTTTAGTGTTAGGTTAGGATTAGGGTTACAAATTAGGTTTTGTGTTAGTTTTAGGGTTAGGGTTAGGGATGGTTTAGGTTTAGGGTTAGTGTTAGAGGTTTGGATTAGTGTTATGTTTAGGGTTAGGGTTAGGGTTAAGGTTAGAGGTATGTGTTAGTGTTAGTGTTAGCGTTAGGGTTAGAGTTAAGTTTAGAGTTATGGTTAGGATTATGGTTACGCTTAGCATTTAGTGTTAGGCTTAGTGTTAGGATTAGTGTTATGATTAGGGTTAGGTTGAGGTTTAGTTTTAGGTTAGGATTATGGTTACAAGTTAGATTTAGTGTTAGGTTAAGTGTTAGGGTTCTGAATAGGATTAGGGTTAGGGTTAGTGTTAGAGATTAGGGTTAGTTTTATATTTAGGGTTAGGGTTAGGGTTAAAGTTAGAGGTATGTTTTAGGGTTAAGGTTAGCATTAAGTTTAGGGTTAAGGTTAGGTTTAGGGTTAGGGTTATGCTAGGGTTAATTTAGGTTTAGGGTTAGGTATTATAGACTGGGTTAGCTTTAGTCTAAGGGGTAGGGTTAGGGCTAGGGTTAGTGTTAGGGTTAGGTGTTAGGAAGAGTTTTATGATTGGGCTTCAGGTTGCGGTTAGTGTTAGGGTTATGATTAGGTTTAGGGTTAGGCTTCGTGTTAGGGTTAGTTTTAGTGTTAGTTTTAGGGTTTGATTTAACGTTTGGGTAGGCGTTAGGTCTTAGGGATTGGGTTAGGGTTAGGGTTAGTGTCAGGGTTAAGTTGACGGTGGGTGTTAGGCTTAGGGATATTTTTAGCTTTAGGGTTAGGGTTTAGGTTTAGTGTTACGGTTAGGGTTCGGGTTATGGTTAGGCTTTGGGTTATGTTTAGGGTTAGTATTACAATTAGGTTAGGCTTAGGTTTAGGGTTAGGGTTAGGTTTAGGATTTGATGTTAGGGATAGTTTTAGGGTTAGTGTTAGTGTTACAGTTAGAGTTTAGGGTTAGGGTTAGTGTTAGGTTTATGGGTAGAGCTTAGTGTTAGGTTTCGATTAGGGATTGGGTTTAAGCTTATGTTTATGTTTAGGGTTAGGGTTAGGGTTAGGGTTAGGGTTAGGGTTAATGTTCAGTTTAGGGTTATGGTTAGGGTTAGGGTTATGCTTGACAGTTAGCGTTTGGTTTAGGCTTAGAGTTAGGTTTAGAGTTAGGGTTAGGTTTAGGTTTAGAGGTTATGGTTAATGTTAGGTTTAAGGTTAAAGCATAGGTTCAGTGTTTGGGTTAGTTTTAGGGTTAGGGATAGGGTAAGGGTTAAGATTAGGGTTCTGGTTAATTTTAGGGATAGGGTTACGGTTATGGTTAGGGTTAGGTCTAGAGTTTAGTGTTAGGGTTTGTGTTAGATTTAAGTTTATTGTTAGGGTTAGGCTTAGGGTTAGTGTTAGGGTTAGGATTAGCCTTGGGTTATAGTTAAGGTTAGGTTTTACAATTAGGTTAGAATTAGGGTTAGGGTTTGCTTTAGATTTAATGTTAGGATTAGGGTTAGCGGTAGGGGATAGGTGTGAGGTATAGGTTTATGGGTTAGGGTTAGGGTTATGGTTATGTTTAGGGTTAGCTTTTAGGGTTAGGTCTAGTGTTAGTTTTATGGTTAAGGTTATGGTTAGGTAGATGTTTAGGGTTGGGGTTAGTGTGAGGGTTAGAAGATAGCTTTAGTGTTAGGTTTAGGGTTAGGGAAGGGATAGGTTTAGGTTTAGGATTAGTGTTAGAGGTTAGGGTTAGTCTTAGGGTTAGGGTTAGTGTTAGGTTTAGTCTTAGGGTTAAAGGTACGGGTTAGGGTTAGGCTTAGGGTTAGCGTTAGTGTTAGGGTTATAATTAGGG